>NW_007726325.1:361457-484211 GCF_000696425.1 Galeopterus variegatus
CCTCGGTGTTGCTCCCGCGCCTCGCTCAGCCAGTGAGCGGGAACCGTTCTGTACGTGGGATCCGAACCCTCGGGCGGGAGCGCCCCCGCGCTTCCCAAGCGGTGCACTATCCATTGCGCCACCGGGCCGGCCCAGGGTGCCCTTTTATATCCACACTCACCACTAATCTGTTCTGCATTTCTATAATTTTGACATCTAAATAATGTTATATTTGTTAGTATTTTGTTAAGGATTTTTGTGTCTGTATTCATGACCAATATTGGTCTGTAGTTTTCTTTTTTTCCCGCTGGCTTTGTCTGGTTTTGGTATAAAGATAACACTATCTTCATAAAATAAATGGGAAGTATTCTCTTATTTTCTGGAAGGGATTGTTTAGGATTAGTGTGAATTTTTCTTAAAAAATATCTGTTGAACTTTTCCATTGAAGCCCTTTGGTCCTGGAAATTTCTTTTCTGGGAGTTTTAAACTTGTGAATTAAAGTTCATTGAAAATTATAGGGCTTTTATCTTTTCTATTGGATTTTTGAAAAATTGATCCATTTTATATAAGTTGTCAAACTTTTGTGTGTATAGTTGTTCATAATTTCCTTTATTATGTATCTGCGGGGTCTGTAGTGATATCCTTTTGTTATTCTGTTATTGATAATTTCTGACTTCTATTTTCTTTGTCAGTAGAGCGGTTTGTCAATTTTATGGATCTTCTCAGTGAACCAGCAGTTTGTTTTCTGGATTTTCTGTTTTTCTGTTTTCAATTACATTGATATCTGCTCTTATCTTTATTATTTCCTTCCTTCTGCTGGCTTTGGGTTTGTTTTACTCTTTTTTCCCCTTTATTCTTGTGGTGGGGATTTAGATTGATTTGAGACTTTTCCTCTTTTCTAATGTATGCATATCATGCTATAACTTTCCCTATCATCACAGCTTTAGCTGTGACTTGCAAATTTTGACATGGTGTTATTTTCATTTTAAGTCAGTTCAATATATTTTTAAAATTTTTCTTGAGACTTTGTCTTTGACCCATGCATTATTTAGAAGTATATTGTTGAAGTTCCAAGTGTTTGGAGATTTTCTTGTTATCTTTGTTATTGATTTACAGTTTGATTCTGTTGTAGCTGGAGAATATACTCTGTATGATTTCAGTTCTTTTAATTTTGTTGATGTTTGTTTTGTAACCTAGCATTTGGTCTATCTTGGTATATGTTCTGTGGGCACTTGGAAAGAATGTATTCTGCTGTTGTTGGGTGGATTGTGTTGTAAATATTGATTAGATTCTTTTTTTTTTTTGTCTTTTTTACTGACCAGTAACGGGATCGCAACCCTTGGTGTCGCGCCTGTACCGGGGACCGGCAGTGGGATCGCAACCCTCGGTGTTGCGCCCGCACCGCGCTTAGCCAGTGAGCGGGAACCGGTCTCCACATGGGATCCGAACCCTCGGCGGGAGTGCCGCCGCACTCCCAAGCGGCATACTCTCCAGTGCGCCACCGGGCCGGCCCTTGATTAGATTCTTAATAGCTGGTGTTTGAGTTCTATATCTTTGCTGATTTTTTGTCTATTTGTTCTGTCACTTTTTGATAGAGCAATTTTGAAGTTTCCAGCTATAATTGTGAATTTTTCTATTTTTTCTTTCAATTCTATCAGTTTTTGTTTCACCTATTTTATAGCTCTGTTGTTTGGTGTATACACATTTAGGGTTGCTATGTCTTGGTGGATTGATCCTTTATTATTATATAATCTTATTTGTCTCTGATAATTTTTTCTTTGCTTTGTTTTTTTTTTTTTTCCTTTTTGTCTTTTTTCGTGTCCGGCAATGGATCGCAACCCTCAGTGTTGCGCCCGTACCGGACCAGGACCGGCAACGGGATCGCAACCCTTGGTGTTGCTCCCACACCTAGCTCAGCCAGTGAGCGGGAACCGGTCTGTATGTGGGATCCGAACCCTCAGCGGGAGCGCCACCGCGCTCCCAAGCAGCGCACTGTAGCAGTGCGCCACCGGGCCGGCCCCATTATCTCTGATATTAACATATAAACATGTAAGTTTATTTAATTTTAAATAATTTAAATTTAAATAGGCACATGGCTGGTGGCTGCCATTTTGAAAGTGTAGTTCTTGAAGGTGGAGAGAGCTGTGACACAAATTTAATTAAAAGGTAAATTATATATTATATTAGGAGGTGATAAGGGCAATGGGGGTTAGCAGGAAAGGGGAGATTGGGGCAGAGGGAGTGGGGTATATGATTTTCAATTGGATAGTTAAGAGAAGAAATCACTGAATGTGACAAACTCTAGATTTGAAATCTTGAGCAAAGTTTTGAAGAACTGAGGGAGTTAGCCATGCAAATATATTAGGGGTCAGTAGGGAGGTAGGCCATTGTAAGAATTTTAGCTTTTACTCTTAGTGATGGTGAGAACCACTTGAGGGTTTAGAGCAGACCCTAACTGAATCTAGCTTTGGCTGTATAAATATCATTCTGCCTGGTTTGTTAAAGATAAACTCCCGGGGACAAAGGTGCAAGCAGGAAGACCAGTTAGGAGACAGGAATACAGGTGAAAGATGATGGTAGTTATACCAAATGGTTAGTGCAGATTTGGGGAAAGTATCAGATATTTAGTTTTGGGTATATTAAGTTTGCAATGATTGTTAGACATGTCCAAGTAGAGAAAACAAGTAGACTGTCTATAGTTCTACTCTGGATAGATGAGTCCCTGCCCTTGGTGGAGCTTATACTTTACTGGAATATGGGTAGCAAATACAATCAATAAATAAAACTTACTGTGTTAGAAGATGTTAAGTCCTAAAATGGCATTGGGGGACTGAGTTTCTGAGAAGGTAACATTTGAGTAATGATAAGAAGGTGGTGAGGAAATAAATCTTATAGATACCTAGGAGAATAGTAGTTCAGATAGAGGAACAAGGGTGTAAAGGTTTCCAGGTGAGAGCATGGCTAGTGTGTTTGAAGAAAAGCGAGAAGGCTAAGTGTGGCTGGAGTGGCATGAGCAAGGGAAAGAGGATTAGGGGATGACAGTACAGAGGAAACAAGCATCTGGTTATGGGCCATTTTAAGGGCTTTGGCCTTTATCCTGTTGAGATGGGAAGCTAGCAGATAGTTTAGCAGAAGAGAGGCATGATCCAGCCTACGGTTAAATTGAGTCACTCTGGCTGCTGTGCTAAATAGACTGAAGGGGCAAGGGTGGAAGCAGGAGATAGGTTAGGAGACTGTTACAGTAATCCAGGCAAGAGTGGTGGTGGTAGCTTGGTTGTAGCTAAGTCCAGGGTGACAGCAGTGGAGATGGTGAGGAATGATTATATTCTAGATACATTTTGGAAGTTGCACTGACAAAATTGGCTTACTAGTTGGATGTGGCATTAGAGGAGTCAAGGATTATTCCAAGATTTTTGACTTGAGCAATTGGAATGATAGAATTGCTTTAACTAAGAATGAAAAGACTGCGAAGAGCAGTTCTGAAGGGGTGATCAGGAGCTCAGTTTTAGACATGTTAAGTTTATACTACCCGTTAGATATCCTTAGATATCCGAGTGTAGGTGTTCAGTAGGCATTCCAATTATATTTATGAATTCTGTTTTATGTTTTTAAAAAATGAAATAATGATATTAAAACAGTGTACTTACTGTTCTGAAATACGTTACATATTCTTAAGATCTTAATTTTAACATGTTCAGTTCTGGCAAAACCTGAATATTTTGGAGAGAGAGAAATTGACTGTTTTTTGACTTCGCTGCCGGAGTTGATAGTACTGCCTTCGAATGAAATAAAGATACCATTCCAATTTTAGAAATGAAAATATAACTATATAGTCTGAGTGTTTTAACTTGCTTTCTATTTTAGGTCCTATTTCTGCTGGATTGTGCAAGATTTTTAACCTTGTTTTCTTTGAATTATGACTTAAATATCACACATCTTAAATAAGAAAAGGGAAATATTTTAGTTTTGGAAGTCAGAATGCCAAGGAGAAGGAAAAATCTTGGGGGAAATCCTTTTCGGAAGACTGCAAACTCTAAGGAAGTTGTATCCAGTGTTACTAGTCATGAGGAGCCAACCACTACTCTTCCTTCCATGTGTGAGACAAAAGTTAATCAGGAAGAACTCTTCACCAGTATCTCAGAGATGTTTTCTGATCTGGATCCTGATGTAGTATATTTGATGCTTTCTGAATGTGATTTCAAAGGTGAGAAAAAGTTTAGTTCAAACCCATTGCATCTTATAAGAAGAATTCATGTACTATGCCATGACCAGTAGTAATATAGAAGTATGACTGTCTTATTTCTATTTTGTTCATTATTTATTAAGCATCTGCTGTGGGCAAGGTAATAAGTTTGGTATTTGAGGAATATGAAGAAGAATAAGGCATGGTTTCTGCTCTTAAGAAATGTATATTTCTAGTTGTAAGATGTATGTATACATATTACATTCTAGGTTTTATTTCTTTTTATCTTTCTTCTAGAACAGGTTGGCACTATTGACATTTGGGACTGGACAGTTCTTTCTTGTGAGTGGCTCTTCTGTGCATTGTAGGATGTTTAGCAGCATCCCTGGTCTTACCTACTAGATGCCAGTAGCGCCCTACCCCCCACTTTCGACAATCAAAAATGTCTCCATATATTGTCATTTGCTCCTTATGAGTCAAAATTGTACCTGGGTGAGAATCACTGTCCTAGAATGTAAGCTCCATAAAGACAGAAATTTTAAAAACTGTTCTGTTTTACTGCTGTATTTCTAGTTAATAAAATAGCAAATGACCCATGTAGGAGCTTAGTAAATGAAAGAGTGAATAGGTCATTGTAATTATGTAAATAAGAGCTGATTAAGAGTTGAGGCTGGTAGAGTAGTGTGATTTCAAAACATTGGATGCAGAGTCAAGAAACCTGGGTTGTATTTCCAGCTCTGCCATTAACCTCTTTGAATCTCAGTTTTCCAATCTTTTAATGAGAAAAATAATAGTATGTACCTTATAGGACTTTTTTGGTGAGGATTGAGTTTTTTGTTTTGTTTTTGGTAAAGTCTTCAGTATAGTAGGTTTTTTGTTTGTTTGTTTGTTTGTCAGTCAGCTGGCCGGTATGGGGATCCAGACCTGTGACCTTGGTATTATAAGGCTGTGCTCTAACCAGCTGTGCTAATTGGCCAGCCCCTAGTATAGTAAGTAGGTTATTAATAACTTGTACTAAATTGTTTAGAAGTATGAAGTATGCTTGCAGACAGATCAGAATCTATATAGGTTCACTTAGGGTAAATTAAATGTTGATGTCAGTATTGTTATTGGTCATGATTAATAAAAGATAAAATTCTAGATTTAGGAAGTTTTAATAATACTTGATAAACTTCCACGTTTAGTCATTGTGTGGTCTATGATGTGAGCATATCTTTTTTTTCCTGTTATGGTGTGAATGCAGAAAACCAGGTTACAGCAGCACATGATGCACAGAAATGATAGTATGTAAAGCTTTGTAAGTGATTTTTAAATTTATTTCCTAATTTTGATGTCTTTAAAATGTATTTGTTGCATATACACAAACGTAACAATGGGGGATTACAAGAAAACTATATTACCATATATCCTAACAAAAAACTTATTTTCCAGGGTCTTCTATAGACCTTGTTCATGAACACTTGATAGTTTGAATAATAGCCTTGATGAAATTTTGTATTCTGCTTTTTTAACATAAGCATTTTTTAAGTATTGCTGCAGTCTTTATGTTTGTTTTTAATAGTTTTCTAATACTCCACCGACTTGTTAGTTATATCCATTTTTCATGAATAATTGCAGAGAACATTTTGGTAAAAATAACTTTTTCCTTTTTTGGCTTTTTTTCTTAGTTTCAGAGTTTTATTTTCTTGTGTCACAGGATAAGAGCAGTTTTCAGCTCTTGGAAACATACTGCTGATTTGCTTATCAACAAATAACAGGTGCTGATTTGTAATACCACCTATCAGTGGCTTTACCACAGCCTTTTTAGCATTGCGTAGTATTATTTTAAGATTTTAATAGGAATAAAATTCACCTTTTAATTTGTGTTTTTTTAATAAAGAGGATTGTTGAACATTTTTGTACATGATGTTCATTAATTCTTTTATTCTTGTGTAGACCGTTCATTCATGTTTTTTTTCATTGCTTTCATACATTGGTTTTAATTTTTACTAACCATCTGTGTAAGGACTTTTCTTTTTTTATCATAACCTGTCTTTCTTGATCTTTTACTTATTTTTACTTACTGCTGTTTTTCATTATATCCATGTTAATTTTTTTAGCTGATCTTCTGTTTTTTCGATCATGTACATTTTTTCATTGAAATACTTCCTATGTTTGCTTTTTTTCCTTTTTTCCCTTTTTAGAGCTTCTAGCCTTTGTAGTATTGCTATGATCTCCTACTTGGTCTCTGCTAGGCTTGCCCCTCCAATCCCTCTTTTTTTTTCTTCTTAAGGGAACATTAATTGGGTGCTTGCTAGGTGCCAGTCCTTGTGCACAGCACTTTTTCATGGATTTTCTCATTTAATCCTCACAGCAACCTATGAGGTAGGTACTTTTATTATCCCCATATTGCAAATAAGAAAGTTAAGGCTTAGAGGAAGTTAACTCACTTGTTCAAAGTGTCATAGCCAGCAAGTAGGGATTTAAATGCTGGTGTTCTGACTCTAGACCAGAGCTTTTACCTACTGTGCTGTGCTGTTTCCAGATTTATCTTCCTTAAAACAAAACAAGATAAAGCACAAACATAAAATAAGCAAAAACCAAAAAAACGAAAAACCTCACATTTTAAATGCCTAAAAATTCTAATGGCTCCCTATTTGTGTTGTAACAGAAAGAGCTCAGCATTGGAGGCAGACACACCAGTCCTAGCTCTGTCTATCTGTGTGACTTGGGCCAAATTAAAGTACTTTTTGAACTTCATTTTCTTCATCTGTTTGCTAGGAATAATATACCTCATAATATTATTTGAGGATTCAGTGAGGTGATGTGTATAATAAAGCTTCTAGCCCAAATGATATGACTGGTAATTTTCCTTCAAGTTCCCCTAGAAAATAAAATTAATGTTTTTTAGTATGACATACAGGACCCTCCCCAATTTCACCCAATCTCCCTGTCTAGTTTGATCTCCTCTTATTCACCATATATTGCACTGTGTGACCATACTCCAACCAACTTCTCTTAACACTTAAACATGCATTGCATTTTCAAGCCTGGTTTTACCTTTTAAACCTCTTGTGTCTGGCAAGTTGCTTTTTAATCTTCAAGTCCCAGTTCACAGATCACTTTATGTGAAATCTTTCCTTATTCTCCTATACACTGCTATGGCATTTATGTTATCAAAAATGTGCATTATTTAATCTGTATTATATTATAACGTTATTTTCTTCTAATGTAGTTATATTTAATTTTCTCCATTAGACTGCAAAATCCTTTGAGTGTAGTAAAGATTATGTCTTATTCATCTTTGTACAAAGTATGTTCTATACATAGTACATGCTCATAAATATTTTTTGTATTAAGTGGAATTCATGACATGGACCATATAAATCAATTAGATTTACTAGGAGAATACATAAAATACTTAAAAGGACATGCGGTAGGTAAGTATTTGTTGAATAAATCAGCTGGCTTTAGACTTTTATAAATAACCCTAACACATAGAATTACAGATATTCATACGTTTACTCAATAAATTCATCCAAAAATATTTACTTTATAGTTTATTAGCCTACTTTATTATCATTTGTCTTGAAGAACAATATTGCACGTCTCTTATCATTCAAACTTTTCATGAATACAGACTTTGGTATGTTAGTAAAATATTAATTAAAAAAATGACTTGAATATTATAACTTTCTCTATACTCCCTTCCATGTAAAATCTGGATTTTAAGAAAATTGTATCTTAACTTTTTTCAGTATATGTATATTGTTGTTGCTGTTATTCTTGTTGTCGTTGTACAGTTGACAACGCCATGGATTGTCTATTAGAGTTATCTGCCACTGATGCCAAGATAGAAGAATCGTCTTCACAAAGCTCTGCTGCTTCTGAGACCCAAGTAAGTGCAGCAGGGAGTGAAATAATGGAAAAGCATCCTCCTGAAGAAGAGAGTGAAGATTCAAAAATGGATTCGTTTTTGGACATGCAGCTAACTGAAGACTTGGATTCCTTAATACAGAATGCTTTTGAGAAATTGAATTCTTCTCCTGATGACCAAGTGTTTTCATTTTTGCCTTTGCAAGATGTTAATAGTTTTAATGACCCGAGTGAGTTTATAAATTCAGATTCAGGTAGTATGACTCCCATTCTTTCTACACAAAATGTGGATTTGAACAATGAAAATTTAGAGAATTCTGCGTCTACATTAAGTTCAAACCCATTACCTTCACATTCAGTTGTGAATGAATCCAAACATTTTATAAAGGATAACACATTGACATTGGAAGGTAACTACCCAGAAGATTCTCTTCTCAGTAGTTCTTTAAATCTAGCAGGTGACTCTGTTGTGGGTTGTAGCAATTTTAATCAAGATCAGAAAGAACTTTTAGAATCTGAATGTGTTGAGGCACAGTTCTCTCAAGCTCCTGCAGATTTGGGTGCCAGCGAACCTCAGGCTCTTTTAAACCTTCCAGAGCTTGATTTACCAGATACAGGTGGAGATCAGAAATCTGCATCCGTCTCTGATGTGTTTGTACCTTCCGAAGGATTTAATTTCAAGCCGCACAAACATCCTGAACTGCCACCAAAGGTGAAGGATGTGAATTACTGCCCAGTACTTACCCCTCTCCCTTTACTGCTGCCTCCTCCTCCACCTCCGCCACTGTGGAATCCAATGATTTCTGCTTTTGACCTCTTTCAAGGAAACCATGGCTTTGTAGCTCCCATTGTAACCACAGCTGCACACTGGAGACCTGTCAACTATACATTTCCACCCTCAGTTATTTCTCACACTTCCCCAACAAAGGTATGGAGAAATCAGGAGGGAACAAGTGCTTATCAAGTACAAGAAACTCCAGTTTCTCAGGTTGTAAGAAAGAAGACATCTTACATTGGACTAGTTCTTGTTCTTCTCAGAGGGCTTCCTGGATCAGGAAAATCTTTTTTGGCGAGGTACGATGTTTAATTGAGTTTTTAAAAAGTATAATGCATGAATGTGAACAGATAGATAGTTGCAAATATGCAAAATGCTTTGCTTAATGGAGATGTTTAGTGACCCCGAAAATGTTTTCTTACTATTAAATTTTTCTAAGTTTGTAGCTAATAGCACTGTTTTCTCCAGAAGTTTTTATTGAATTCTTTCATTTCAGAATATCTTTTTGAGACAAATAGAGGAAAGAAAGATGATTCCAAGATTGTGAGCTATTGAAATCAGCAGAAATAGCTTTATGTGGAAGAGAGCTAATTTGAGTGGGAGCCAGATGAGTTCAACTTTGGTAGAGTTAAATAGCCATATTTGATTTTGAATTCACGGAATGGAAGTCTCAAATACATGAATTCTATTGGTAGTTGGAAATTTGAGATTATAGTATGTTGTTAAATAATGCTTTTAGAGATGTGTGATTTGAGGGCCGGCCCGGTGGCGCACTGGATAAGTGCGCCGCTTGGGAAGCGCGGCGGCGCTCCCGCCCGAGGGTTCGGATCCCACATACAGACCGGTTCCTGCTCACTGGCTGAGCGAGGCGTGGGAGCAACACCGAGGGTTGCGATCCCGTTGCCGGTCCCCGGTCCGGTACGGGGGCAACACTGAGGGTTGCGATCTGTTGCCGGACACGGAAAAAGACAAAAGACAAAAAAAAAAAAAAAAAGAGATGTGTGATTTGAGAGAAGAGAGGGATGAATACTAGTAGTCAGATAACTTCAAATTTTCAGTGATTTATTAGTCACAAAATATAATATCCTCAATTATTTGATCTCACATATCCATCTATGTCCTTTTTGTAGTTAAGGTAGGTTGCGGATGCTTGGCTCTGGGAGACTGGAGTCAGGGTTAGAGTCAGCTTTGTTATGTTTACAGTGGCATTCCTTAGAGTATTGTCTTCGTAGTCCCTTAGCCTTTAAATTCCAGAAGATTTTTTTACGTAATATATTTTATTTGCTAGTTTTTTTTTCCTTCCTTTTAACTGTTTGTCCTCTTCTGTTCTTAGCTGGGTCTTTTCTATTCGATCCTGGGTATATCTCGTCTTAGTGAATATTTATAGCTATGTGAGGAATGGAGTAGTTAAGGGAAGGAGAGAATTGGGTGATCATTGAAAGGGGTCCTGAAGTGTAGTTACAGTTTTTTCACATAACTGAGATACAGACATGTTAAAAGGAAAAAAGGAAGTATCAGAGAAGGGAAAGTTTAAAAGATAAAAGAGAAGAGGATAAACATAGGAATCGGGATCAAGTAAGCATTGTCTAGAACATAGGATCTATCAGTGCAAGAATTTGGTCTTTTTTGCTCATCGTTGTGTGCTTAATGCCTAACACAGTACGTGGCACTTAATAGATGTTAATAAAAATTAAATTCCAAAGATACGGTTTTAGCTTTAGATATATTTATACATATTTTAGGAGGAGAGGATAAATGATATTTTACAAGTGATCAAGAATGAGAGCAATGTAATGTTTCTGTGGATTTTATTTGCTTAGTTTTTGTATGTACCGCAGATATGTAGATGATAAGTTCCACAATCAGGAAAGAAAGATGTCAAGGAAAAAAACCCACACATACAAAATTATCTTAAGTTTATTTATTTTTTTGGTGGCTGACCGGTATAGGGATCTAAACACTTGACTTTGGTGTTATCAATACTGCACTGCAACCAACTGAGCTAACCAGCCAGCCCTGTATAATTTTATTTAACAGAGTAAATTAAGGGCCGAGCCCGTGGCGCACTCGGGAGAGTGCAGCGCTGGGAGCGCAGCAGCACTTCCGCCGCAGGTTCGGATCCTATATAGGGATGACCGGTGTGCTCACAGCGCTCAGTGAGCGCGGTGCGGCCGGTCTCAAAAAGGACAAAAAAAAAAAACCCAGTAAATTAATAATATATTGCCATTATATTTTTGGATGTTTTTGGTGTACTCAATGAATTTATAGCAGCATGCAAAGAGTTTTGGACTACTTTTGCATATTAGTTCCCTTTTTTTTTTGGCTACTGGCTGGCACAGGCATCCAAACCCTTGACCTGGTGTTATAACACCACTCTCTAACCAGCTGAGCTAACCGGCCAGCCCCTTGAATATTAGTTCTATCTTAATACCTGCCTGCCTTGAAATGACCTACTTAGAGTGAGTGAAGTATCAGTGTGGATCAAATGATCATGTGAGGGGGATGCCCGTGTCAGAGTTCTGAGGCATTTTTAATTAACAGGTTTTTTTTGCTAAATAAAAATTTGTTAATCATCGAACCTTTATACTTAAGGGACAAGGTCTTTATAACATTAAAAAAAGTTTCTGAATAATAGTTTACATAAAATAAAATAAACCTGCCTTAGGTTGGTTTTTTGGAATTGAACTTCTGCTTAGAGGATTATCAGTGTTTGAAAATTACAATATTCTTACTCTTTTAAATAGTAGTAGTTGATTTTTTTATTTGGATTATGACTTTGTAAAATTAGGAGAGAGAATTTAGAAGAAAAAATTAATAAAAATCATTCCACTTATCATTCACAGGACTTTGCAAGAGGATAACCCAAATGGAGTCATTCTTAGTTCTGATGATTATTTTTACATAAATGGACAGTACCAGTTTGATGTAAAGTACTTAGGAGAAGCACATGAATGGAACCAGAATCGTGGTAAGAATAGACATCTAATTCTGGGTAATATTAAGCATAATATAAAGAAGAAATTCACTTAGTATTCATATTTTGAGAGATGTATAATTTTTAAAAATTTATAATTACTTTATATATAACTATATAATATATATAAAATTATAACTATAATTAACATTAATTTTTATGGTACATGATAAGTAAAAGAGGTAGTCTGATAGGGTTGTTATGAGGATTAAAAGAGTTAATTTTTATAAGATGCTTAAAACATTGTATGGCACATTTAAGTTTTATTAAATCAATGGGTATCTTGTTGGAAGTAAGTCTAACTTTCTACTTTGGTCTCAATGGCTCAAAGAAGTTACAGTTGTCTGGTATGCTTTGGTTCCTGTTTCCTAAAATGGAATTTGTATCATTAACCATTGTTCTTCCCTAGATTGGTTTAATTTTTATGGAGAATAGTGTGTGAGAGTAAAAATGGCTTTCTTAAAACTGAATCTGCAGGGAGGGAGATTATAGGTAAAACCTTAGTTTCTTTATTAGTACAACTATCTATTCATTGAAGATGGTTTTATCATTAAATGTTCATTTACATAATTTAAATTTTATATGGAGAATTCTTAAGCCATAGACAATATCTTACTTAACCTTTTTAAAATAATAAATGCACTGTGAAGGCGGTTCTTGAATTTGCCATCTTCAGACAATCTTCAAAAATTGTTAAATTTTTATATATTCTTTCTTGTACTAGAAGTTAAAGTGAGAACTCAGGAATATGAGAATACCAACACAATTAAGAATAAAGGAGGCAGTATGATGTGGTGGTGAAGATCAGCCTTGAATTTGCTGGTTATAGCTCTGTGATCTTGTGCATGTTATGTATACTCTACAAGTCCCAGTCTTCATCTGAAAAGGGGGGGGGGGTAATAATGTATAACTCCCAGGATTGTTGTAAAGGTTAAATGAAAATGAAAAATGCTTAGCACTTGCTCAACATGCTGTTATAACAGCAACAACCACAACAACAATAATATGTTAATAGGCAGGACTCTTTTTTAAACCACTTTCAGATATAATGTATGTGCCATACAACTCACTCATTTAAATTGTGTAATTTAATGGTTTTTAGAATTTGCTATTCAGAATTGTACAACCACTGCCACAATCAGTTTTAGATCAATTTTTATCACTCAGAAAAATTCTGTATCCACTAGCTGTTACTCCTTATTTCTCCCCTATCTGCTTTCTCTAAGGTTTGCCTATTCTGGACATTTCATAGAAATGGAATGATAAAATAGGTGGTCTATTGCGATTGGCTTCTTTGACTTAGCATAATGTGTTCAAAGTTCATTCATGTGGTAGCATGTATCAATACTTCATTTCACTTCATGGCTGAATAGTGTTCCATTGTATGGCTATACCACATTTATTAATCTATCAGTTGATGGACATTTGGGTTGATCCCACTTTTTGGCTGTTATGAACAATGCTGCTATAAGCATACATGTCTATGTCTAACCTTTTTAGGAACTGCCAAGTTTGTTTTCCAAAGCAATTGTGCCATTTTATGTTTCCGCTAGTAGTTCATCGCTGTGTCAATTTCTCCACATCCTCACCACACTTGTGAAATTATCTGTCTTTTTAATTACTGCTGTTCTGATGGGTGTGAAGTTTTATCTCACTGTGATTTTGATTTGCATTCCCCTGATGGCTGGCTAATGATGTTGAACATCTTGTTGTGTGCTTATTGGCCATTCGTGTATCTTTGGAGAAGTGTCTGTCCATATCCTTTACCCATTTTTTTTTTTTTTTTTTTTTGGTGGCTGGCTGGTACAGGAATTCAGACCCTTCACCTTGGTGTTACAATACCACACTCTAACCAACTGAGCCAACTGGCCCCTTTGCCCATTTTTTAATTGGGTTATTTGTCTTTCCATTGCTGAATTGTAAGAGACTGGGCAGAACTTTTAAAACTTTCACATAACTTCCTTGTAAGACTTATTTGTTGAAGTATATCATTAATTTCCTGAATGGTCTAATTCCTTGGGGAAAAAGGTAGTTTTATAAGAAAATACCTTGTACAACAGTATATCATAATGTTTTCTTTATTTGAAATCACTACATCTTTTGTGTGTGGGTGGGTGTTTGCCCATTTATACTTTCTGTTGGTTTTTAAACTTCATTTTAGAATAATTTTAGATTTGTGGAAAAGTTGCAAGGATACTATGGAGAGCTTCTGTGTACCCTTCACTCCTTTCCCCCTCGTGTTAATATTTTATGTAACTATGGTACATTTGTCAAAACTAAGAAATAATCATCAGTGTGTTACTATTAACTAAATTCCAAACTTTGTTCTCTATTTGACCGTTTCGTTTCGTTTTGGTGGATGGCCAATACAGGGATTAAACTCAGACTCTATTTGGATTTCAGTTTTTTTACCTTTTCTGTTCCAGAATCTAATCCAGGATACCATGTTGCTTTTTGTGTGATATATTTTCTCTGATTATTATGTAACTTTAGTAATTATTATTCAATATTTCCCTGTACTTTAATTTTTTCATGTCCTCAAAACTGATATTTAGAAGTCTAGTAGTGAGTAAAATTAGCATGTATGTGATTCTCAAATTATGAAAACAAGATCAGATTTTTTTAAAAAATAAAGGTAATATTTAATATTGTTATTAAAAATGATTTGTTCTTTTCTGTTGTGTTTTCCAGCAAAAGAAGCATTTGAGAAGAAGGTATCTCCTATTATAATAGATAATACAAACCTACAGGCATGGGAAATGAAGCCATATGTTGCTTTGGTTGGTACCATAAATTGTCATAAGCTTATAGTAGTGGATTTGAAATTATTGGGGGATGTTAATTACACAAGTGAATCTCAAGCACTTGAGAATTTCAGAATCTTAGTTATTTGTAATTGAGCTATCTCTGGTATTTAGCAAGATGAGAGAAATGCGACAATATAGCTAAATTTTTCTATGAAGCTAAATTTATTCAATTTATAAATTCTGAGATTCAGTTTTTAAATTCTGAGTTTGTTTTTGTTTTTTTTGGTGTCTTTTATGCAAATGTGGCATTAAGTTATAATTTGTGTATGTGTGTGTACACACAAATATTGGCTGAGGGGCTTGATTTGGTTTAGGCCATCTATATATTCTTGAGAGTAGGGCTGTTTTATTTATCATTACATCTACAGGGTATATAGCACTCTGTTTGGCGTATAGTAACTATAGTATTCGTTGAGTAAATTGATAAATGAAGCTTTTGTGAGTATGTGTATTTTTTTTGTTTATTCTATATCATTAGCACATGCCTGGCACATGGAAATGTAATTTATGCTACTTTAGTGGGTGTTGTATCTTTTCCTTTTTTTTTTTTTTTTTTGGTGGCTTGTTGGTATGGGGATCAGAACCCTTAATCCTGGTGTTATAACACTGTGCTCTAACCAACTGAGCTAACTGGCCAGCCCTGTACTTTCTATTTTATGTCCTTAACGCATCCAGACTCCGCCTCCTTTGCTGTGCCTAGTACACTTGTGCTATTTTGAAGGTATGATTCTTCACCTTTCTAAAGAAAATTACGTAATCTTTGAGAGCAGATAAGATTTTAGTGCTGAGCAGGGGCAATAGAGGAAATAAAAACTTGATTTTAGTGCTTTGGGAGTGGAAATTTGGTTTGCTTTCTGGCCTTAGGAATTCCTATTTTTCTGGATTAATATATTTGCATCACCATGGGGGCATGCTTTCCCCTTAACCTTACATGACTTCTCTCTATGGGTCTTCCTTTGCTTCCTGCTGCCATCTTAGAAAGTTCTTTAATACTTTATTTTCCTATGTAGAAAATAAAGGTGGCCTCACACTTCTGTGTTCCTGATTTTCATTTAGCCTTCAGGCTTCTATGATGTTTTTCTTTCCCTTTTTTCTTATATAATAATTGAAAATATAAAACTATTTTTTTGTTATTGATTCCTTGGCTCTTCCCTATACTGCTTAGAAGTATAAAGGATTCCTGCTTATCACATGGTGCCAAACTCATTTTTTTCTTTGTAAAGAAGTAGATATAGGGGGCCGGCCCGGTGGCGCACTGCTACAGTGCGCCGCTTGGGAGTGTGGTGGCGCTCCCGCCGAGGGTTCGGATCCCACATACAGACCGGCCGCTCACTGGCTGAGCAAGGTGCGGGCGCAACACCGAGGGTTGCGATCCCGTTGCTGGTCCCGGTCCAGTACGGGCGTGACACTGAGGGTTGCGATCCGTTGCTGGTCACGAAAAAAGACAAAAAGGAAGGAAAAAAAAAAAAAAAAGTAGATATAGGAATTGCTGTAGACAAAGGGGATCGCTTTTCACTTCTTTTGGTAGCAAGATAATGAGAGCTATCAGGGAGTAGAATAGATAGGCGATAAAAGTCTGTCATTTGACTGTCATTTACAGAAGTTGCTAAGTAGTGAGTTGGGATAAATTGGGGGCAGTCGAGTACACTTAGTAGCAACTCCCAAAACTTATTACTTTGTTTTAAAATATATATTGCTTCCCGTGTGCGCTGTCATACAGCTCTACCTAAGTTAGCCAGAATCCTCTCAAATAGTATACCATGTTATTAAGATTTGTCTGTTCATATGGGAGTTGAACATGTCTTTAAATTCACATTCTCTTCTCTTCCCTCCACCCCCTGTACATGTGTGTGTATGTGAGTGTGCACATTTAAAATGAATTTGATTCTAAGAGCTACATGATGCCCCTTTTGTTAATTAGACACCTACCCTGTTGCCATGCCTTGAATAAGTTGGGCAAAATTTGGTGCTGAGGTGAGAAGATAGAAGTGAGTAGGCTCATTACAGGGCATTATGTCACTTCCTAGCTTGCTGTCTGAGTTGACTTTTGGACTTTTCTGTCTATAATGACAGAAAATTAACAATGACCACTTTCGGCATCTTGTCATAAAGCTAAAGGGATGAATAGTAGGAGATGAGGTCAGACATATAATGAGGATTTGGGGACATGGCAGGGCAAATTATGTAAGGGCTCACAGATCACTGTAAGGGTTTTAGATTTTACCTTGATTGACATGCAGGGTGTATTAGTCTGCTCTGGGTGCCCTAACAAAATACCACAGCAGCTGGCTGGTTAGCTCAATTGGTAAGAGCACAGCCTTCTAACACCAAAGTCAAGGGGTCAGATCCCCTTACCAGCCAGCCGCAAAAAAACCCCAAAAAAAAGCCCAACAAATTAATTTTATCACAGTTCTGGAGGCTAGAAGTCCCAGATCAAGGTGCATTCAGGGTTGGTTTCTAGTGAGGGCCCACTTCTTGGCTTGCAGATGGCTGGCCACCTTCTTGTTGTGTCCTCACATTGAGAGGAAGACAGAGTGCTGTCTGGTGTCTCTTCTTATAAGGAAACTAACTAGTTCTATTGGATTAAGTCCCCACCCTTATGACCTCATTTAACCCTAATTACTTCCATAAGGGCCTTATCTCCAAATAGTCATATTGGGTGGTGGGGCTTCAACATATGAATTTTGGGGAGATGCAGACATTTAGTTCATAACAGGTTTTGAGCAGAGCAGTGACATCTGACAGGATTACTGTAGAGGTGTTGAGAATAGACTTGGGAGGCAGGGGTGGAAGTTAGGAGACCAGTTAGAGGGCTATAGTGGTAATTGAAAGATCATGTGGCTCAGATCAACATGGTAGCAGTGGGCCGGCCCGGTGGCGCACTGCTACAGTGTGCTGCTTGGGAGTGCGGCAGCGCTCCCGCCGAGGGTTCGGATCCCACATACAGACCGGTTCCCGCTCACTGGCTGAGCGAGGTGCGGGTGCAACGCAGAGGGTTGCGACACCGTTGCCGGTCCCGGTCCGGTACAGGCGCGACACTGAGGGTTGCGATCCGCTGCCAGACATGAAAAAAGACAAAAAGGGAAAAAAAAAAACCAAAAAACATGGTAGCAGTGAAGATGGTGAATAGTGATTAGATTTTGGATATATATATATATATATTTTTTCCTTTTTGTCTTTTTTCGTGTCCAGCAACGGATCGCAACCCTCAGTGTCGCGCCCGTACCGGACCGGGACCGGCAACGGGATCGCAACCCTCGGCGTTGCTCCCACACCTTGCTCAGCCAGTGAGCGGGAACCGGTCTGTATGTGGGATCCGAACCCTCGGCGGGAGCGCCACCGCGCTCCCAAGCAGCGCACTGTAGCAGTGCGCCACCGGGCCGGCCAGATTTTGGATATATTTTGAAAGTAAAGCCAACTGAATTTCTTGTTAGGTTGATGTGTGAAAGAAAGAGAGGAGTTAAGTGTGACATCAAGGTTGTTTGTTTTGTTTTTTTAAAAGATGACCGATAAGGGGATCTTAACCCTTGATTTGGTGTTGTCAGCACCATGCTCTCCCAAGTGAGCCAACCGGCCATCCCTATACAGGGTTCCGAACCCATGGCCTTGGTGTTATCAGCACCACACTCTCCAAGTGAGCCAAGGGCCGGCCCTAAGGTTGGTTTTTGATCCATGTAACTGGCAGTCATCATTAGCTAAGGTGGAGAAGAGTTCAGACAGAATAGTTTTGGGGTGGGTGTGGGATAATAGGTTTCAGAAGTTTAGGTTTAGATATGTTAAGTTTGCTAAATAGGTAGTTGGATCTATGAGTTTGGAGGTCAGGAGCAAATTCTCGGCTAAAGATACATATTTGAGAGTTATTAACATATGGATGATATTTTAAGGAAGTGAGTATAGGTTAAGAGTGTTGGACCAAGGACTGAGTCTGGGGCACTCCATTGTGAGCAGAGGTGTGGATGAAAAGGAAGGACTAGCAAAAAAAAAAAAAAAAACCCCAAAACTGAGAATACCCACCCAGTGGGTTAGGAGGAAAAAGCAAGAGTGTGTAATGAAGAAAGAATAAGAATAAGAGAGTGATGAACTGTGTCAGATGGTGCTGAGGGTCAAGTAAGAGAGGACTGAGAATTAGGCATAGAATTTTTCAGTGTAGAAGTAATTACTTGTTTTGATGCCCAGTTTCAGTGGAGTAGCCAGTTGGAGTGGGTTTAAGAGGGAATAGAAGGAGAGAAATTGGAGTCAGAAGATAGTAATAATTTTGAGACATTTTCTGACAGGAGGGAACAGGAAAGTGAGTAGATAGCTGGAAGGGGAATTGGAATCAAGAGTAAGATGGGAGAAATAACTGGGACTGATTCAAGAGGGAGGAAAAAATATGCCTCGGAGAGGGGAGAATTGTTGAATTCAATTATCCTTGAGTGGGAAAGAGGAGAAGGATCTAGTGTGTAAGTGTAGGGCTTGGCTGTTTGATTATTGCCATAATAGAGCTTTAAAAAAAATACAATGAGCTATTATTTAAAATAGTTTTAAAATTATAAAAGTCATGCATGTATGTGATAAAATATTCAAACAGTAAGAAAGAATGCCTAAAGTCCTCTTCCCTAGAGGCAGATGCTTTTGATAGTATTTTTGAGACTCTTTCCAGAAGTTTTCCATGTATGTATAACTGTGTAAATAATCCTTTTTTACCCAAGTGAAAATTTTTATTTTAATTTCCTAACGATTTATTTTATTTTATTTTTTTCTCACAATTTATTTTAAAGACTTCTCTCACTAACACATGCAGAATTTAAAAAATTACTATAGTGGGCCAGCCTGTGGCCCACTCGGGAGAGTGTGGTGCTGATAACACCAAGGCCACGGGTTCGGATCCTATATAGGGATGGCCAGTTAGCTCACTGGCTGAGCGTGGTGCTGACAACACCAAGTCAAGGGTTAAGATCCCCTTTCCAGTCATCTTGTAAAAAAATAAATAAAGGGCCGACCCTTTGGCTCACTCAGGAGAGTGCGGTGCTGGGAGCGCCGAGGCCGCGGGTTCGGATCCTATATAGGGATGGCCGGTTGGCTCACTTGGGAGAGAGTGGTGCGGGCGACACCAAACCAAGGGTTACGATCCCCTTACCGGTCACAATAAATAAATAAGTAAATAAAAATAAAAAATTACTATATATTTTCATATTGTTGTACCTTTATTTAGTTAGCAAGTTCCACATTAATAGCCACTGAGTTATTTCTGTTCTTTTGCTATTACAATAATGGTGAGCTAGATGTCTTGGTGCTCTTATTTAAGTATTTATCATTAGCATGAGTTTTTGGAAGTTAATTGCTGGGTCAAAGAGATTGGGTATTTTACCAGTTTTACACACCCATCAAGATTAGACAATGTTTTAGGTTCTTTCACTTTTAACATGCTATGAGTTTGGAAACAATGGATTTAATTTCATGGAAATAATTATTTTGAATGTTTTTCTCTTTTTTGTATATAGTCTCAAAAACATAAATATAAAGTCCTTTTCCGGGAACCAGATACATGGTGGAAGTTCAAACCAAAGGAACTTGCAAGGTAAAGCTTGGAGGCTAACTAACATGTTTCTTATTTCATGAGTGATAGAAAGTTTATCTAGATTTTTTCCCCTTATAGATGATGAATGAAAACAAAATTGATTCGATTGCAGCTTTGTCGCTTAAAAATTGCTAACAAATTTTGTTTTGCATATGAGTTTTTTTTTCCAGTTTTACGAAATTTGTATCTTGTTGTTTCTAAAATTCATAGTCAGAAAAATGCCAGTTACCTTATATAGTCAGTACTTTATTACCTTTTAATAATACATTAATATCTGAGACTAGAACAAACCCTAGGATTTGGCACACTTGAACCCTGTGCTACTGGGAGAGACAAATTATTATAGCTGCCTAGTGACATAGAATACTAGAAGGTGGTAAGGAGGTAGAGACGAAAAAGGTAGCAAATATCCAGCTGTCCAGGTACGTCACTCCCTTCCCACCAACACCTTCCAAGGTTATACCTTATTTGGTTGCTTGACTCGAATAAAAATGTTACTCAGGGCATAGACATACAATGTGTTTTGCTTTGTTCTCTGTATTCCCTTAGAGATAGCCCTAAGTTAATTTTTGCTAGACTATTCTTTTTCTTGGTCATTATAGCTAATTTTAATACTAACTAAAGGACAACCCAATTTTAGTATATTCACAATGTTGTGCAGTCATAACCACTATCTACTTTCAGGTCATTTCCATCCCCTCAAAAAGAAACCCCATATCTGCTAGCAGTTACTCCCAATTCAACCCTCCTCTTGGCAACCACTTAACTGTTTTTTTCTCTTTATGGATTTTCCTATTCTGGACATTGCATATAAATGGAATAATACAATATGTGACATTTTATGTCTGGCATCTTTCAGTTAGCATAATGTTTTCAACATTCATTTATATTGTAGCATGTATCACTACTTAATTCCTTTTTATTATCCTTTTGATACATTACTGGAGTTGGTTTTCTAATATTCCATTTAGGATTTTTGCATCTGTGTAAATGAGTGAGATTGGCTTACAGTTTTTCCTTCTTTGACCTGCCTTGTCTGACTTTTTGGTATCATAGTTTTAGGTTCATAAAATTAATTGGGAAGTATCTCTTCTTTTTCTCTTTTTTGTGTTTATCTGAATTTGAATGTTTGTTAAAATTTGCATATAAAATTGTCTGGATCTGGTGTTTTCTTTCTAAGGAGGCTCAGTTGAAATTTTGCCATTACACCAAAGTTTTCAAATTTAAGTCTTAATAAAGACTTTGTTAAAACAATTATAATATTCTCTTACCATTTATATTTCTGCTGTGTTAACAGTTAAGTTCCTTTTTTCAATCCTAATGTGTTTTCGTTATCTTCTTTTTTTCTTGATTATTCTTACTAGAGATCGGTTGGTCTCTATTGTAAGTTTGTCTTATGTTTAATTTATTTCTGTTTCTCTTTATTCTACATTCTTCGTTTTTTAAAAAAATCTACTTTTCTTTGTTTATTCTTTTGTTTTTTTAAACTTCTTTACCTGAAGGTTTAGGTCATTGTCTAATATGAGCATTTGATGCTATAGATTTTCCTGTGTACTACTATAGTTGCTCCCAGAATTTTGAATACTTTCTTTTTGTCATTATATACTTTCTAATTTACACTGTGATTAATTTTATTAATTCTTTGATTATTTAGAACTGTGTTTTCAAATTTCTGAACAGATGGGGTTTTTTTTTTTTTTTTTTTAAAGATGACCGGTAAGGGGATCTCAACCCTTGGCTTAGTGTTGTCAGCACCACGCTCACCCAGTGAGCAAACTGGCCATCCCTATATGGGATCCGAACCCATGGCCTTGGTGTTATCAGCACCGCACTCTCCCCAGTGAGCCACGGGCCGGACCCAGATGGGTGTTTTATTTTTTTTTAAAAATTGGTTTAAAACTTGACTGCAGTAAGTCAGATTGTGTGATTCATGTAATACTAATTCTCTGATATTTTTAAGATGTTTTATGGCCTAATTGTCAGTTTTTTATAAATGTTCCATGTTTGCTTGGTAAGAATATATACTGGTTACAGCTTGTTAATGTATCTATTAAATCATGCTAACTAATTCTGTTGCTCACATCTCCTATAACTTTTACTAGTTTTTTTTTAATCTGCCCGATGGATTAATATTTGAGAGAGGGATGGTGAAATCTCCCACCATGAGAGAGGTATTTTGAAATCTCCCTCTACTGTGTTGAACATGTCAGTTTCTCCTTATAGTTCTGCCTAAAGTTCTGCTTTATATATTTGGAGGGTATTTTTTGAAGTATGTGCAAACTTAAGATTTTTTATATTACTCTAATTAATTGAAACTTTTTAACCTTTTCTGGTGACTTTTTTTGTCTTTAATAGTAATCCTTTTTATAAAGTTTAATTTGCCTAATATTAATAGAACTCTACCAGCTTCCTTTTAGTTAGTATTTGAGTGTTACTCCTTTTTCCATACTTTTACTTTAGTCCTTTAAATATCCTTATCTTCAGGTATATCTCTTGAAACCACTTTGTTTGAGTTTTAAAAAATCCACTCTGTCCACCTTGGCTTTTAACTGATAAATGTAGTTCTTTTATGGATATTTTGGTTATTCATATAAAAATTGATCTTGTTTCTTACTGTCTCATTGTGTGCTTTCTACTTATCTCACTTTTTCTGTAATTGTTCTATTACAGAGAATTATATAGTTGAATTTTTTCTCCTATTATGCCTCATTTTGGATTTTATTTTGATTGATTGAATTCAAATTTTCTTAGTTTTTTTCCTTCTTGACTAATTTGGAAATTATATATATTATTTTAATTCTTTTATTGGTTACCTTACAAGTTTATCATGCAAACTTTACAGTTAAACCATGTTCTTAAGCATTCCTCCTCACAAATACTGTACAAGGATTTTAAAACATTTTATCTCTGATAGTACCTCCCTTCCAACTTATATGCTCTCATTGTCCAGAATATACAGTGTTTGTTGTCACTTACTCATGTAGTTATTGCTTTGTACTTCATTTTTTCTTTCATCATAGACCTTTCACCTGGGAATTTCCTTCTGCCTGACGTCCATCTTTTAGAATTTTCTTTAAAGTAAAGGCTTGCTTGGTGTCAAACTTTTTTTTTTTAATCTGCAGATTCTTTTATTGCCCTCATTCTTGTAAGATGATATTTTTGCTGGATGTATATATTCTAGACGGACAGTTATTTTGTTATTGAAGGTAACATTTAGCTCTCTTCTGACTTCCATTATCACTGTTGTTAAAGTCAGCTGTCATTCCAATTGTGGGTTCCTTTGTATATGACTAGTTTTTAAAAATTAAAAAAAAATTTCTGGCTCACTTAATATCATCTCTTTGTCTTTGGTGAATGACAGTTTTAGTACTGTGTTTCTAGTTGTGGGTTTCTTAATTTTTTATCTTGTTTGGGATTTGTTGGGTTTGTTAAATCTGGGGAGTGGTGTCTTTCATCAGTTCTGGAAAATTCTCAGCAATTTTCTTTAAATTGCTTCTGTCCCATGCACTCTTCTCTTTCTGGGACTTGGATTAGATGTATACTACTAGACCTTTTTACCTGTCCTCTATGTCTATGTCTCCTTTAACCTCTCTTTCATATTTTCTGTTTCTTTGCTTCTCTTGTGATCTGAAACCAGACAAGATTGAGGTAGGTAAATATGAAAGCCAGATTTGCCCAAGTGGCAAATGCTAATATTAGCCCTGGGATCCAGACACAAAGCTTTGAATTTAATCCAAGATAGGAGAGTTGTAACTGAGACGTTTTCATTAAGTCAAGACCTTAGAGGGACTAAAGCATACCATCTGGCCTCCTGGCACATGCAAATCCAAATGCCGTATGAATGAAAGCTTCCCCAGTTTAAGGTCTAAGTTCAGCCAAATATGAGCTCACAAACAAAAGCACACAATGAAATAAACTACTATGAGTGAAAGCACATATTTTTCCATCCAGAGACTTCAAATACTAGGAATTTTTTTGTTTGTTTGCAGTTAAAATGCATTAAAACATATGTTTGTTTTAATTCACTTGGGATCTAGTTTTATTGTAAGAGGAAGGCCCTTTAAAACATCTAGCCTGCCTTTCTGGCACAAGTGTGATTTTGTTTGCTAGTTAATAATTAACTAAAGCCTTGAAATGGTGGTCATATGCTTAGGAGTTTTTTGCATAGCTTGAGAACAGTTTCTTTTAAAGTTACTGGGACCTGCTGGTTTTCTCCAGATTGATAAAGGGCGTTTGGAAAAGGTTGTATGACATGAGTAAGAAATGCTGAATGAAATGACAGAGTCAAATAGTATATATTGTGTCATAATAAACCAGGTTGTTACCGTTCTGAATTAGGAATATGTCGTTTGTTTCCTGGACATTACATGTTCTGATTTCTTTAAACTTAATTACCAATATTTCTTCTATCCTTTTCTCTCCTGGAATTTTTAGGCGTAATATTCATGGGATAAGCAAAGAAAAAATAACAAGAATGTTAGAACACTATCAACGTTTTGTTTCAGTACCAATAATCATGAGTTCTTCGGTTCCAGAGAAAATAGAACGTATTGAGTTGTGTGCATATTCTTGTGAGGACAGAAGTACTAGGTAGGTTAAAATGCCTTATGTAGAAAATACTTGAAACATAATTTTTAAAAATATGATAATTTTAGAGCTTGTGAGATCACTGCTGATTAACTTTAAAAGTAAGGTAGACTAAAAATTTGTAAGAGTTTAGGTAAAGTCTTACCTGAACTGGGATGTATATAATTAGCAAGAGAAATAAAAGTTCTTATGAGGGGTGACAGAGTTTTTTCATTGACTTCAGGATTTTATGAGTCCTTGATTATACTATGAATACTCCTCCCTTCTTTATGTAATGTCCTCTGCTATTCTGGTATTAACCTTATCTCCTTGCTGTTATTTTTTTGTATTTATTCACATCACTTCTTAATTTTCTTAGATTTTAGTGAAAATACTCTCAATTATTAATGATACACTTTTACTAAGTAATACAAGTGATAGCCTTCTAGAACTTTGCAATCCAGGATAGTACTGATTCTGTGAAGCATTTAGGACACGTAAACAATTGGATAAATAAGTGAATAAAGAAGAACCCAAATATATGTAGAGGTCTGAATTGCCCATATTTTATGATGGTAAGGGTTGGAGAGGCTCGGTTAAAAAGGAGTTGGAAGTTGGAAAGAGAAAATTCTTAAATGCTTTTTTTTTTTTTATTGAGAAGCAGTGCTGCAGAGTGGTTAAGAGCATGGACTGTAGAGCTGTACTTCCTGGGGTCAAATCCCAAAGCTTTGTAACAGAAAACTCAGTTAATGTTAGGTGTGATTTCGGTTAGGAGGGTTTCATGGGAGAGTTGGGACTTTGAGAACTCCTGGAAGAAAGGAAGAAAGGAAGATGAATTGACAAATTGAATAAGGAAAATTTACTGACGTTGAAAGTGTAATGGTTAGGCAGAAGGGCTCTGGATCTGAAATTAATGTTGAGGATGGTTTTAAAAAACTTCACAAGGGGCATCTCAAATGAGAGCTCTTTCCCCCTTTCTCTGTTCTCTTAATCATGCAAATCATGTTGGCTGGAGTTTTGCGACTTTATAAACAGAGCTTCCTCTGTAGCAAATGACAGATAGGTACTGTAGAGGCAGACCTAGTTTTATATATGCTAAGCATAAATAGGTCAGAAAGAAGCCAGATAGGTGGTGTCTTCTCCTGGGGACAAATTCAGAGTCTTAACTTTAATACTTAATGCATAATAAACACCTAAACTGAAAATCTCATGTTTGCTATTTAATTGGAATAAAGTTTGAGGGCTGGCTGGTTAGTTCACTTGGTTAACACCAAAGTCAAGGGTTTGGATCCCCTTACTGGCCAACTGCCCAAAAAAAAAAAAAGTTTGCTTCATATATGCCAAGCATTGTGCTAGGTATTGGGGTTGCAACAGGAAAGTGTTCATGGTGCGTTAGGGAAAAATCAAGGTAGCTTTTATAATTTTGACGTAGTTTATTTCTAGAATTCTCACAATAAATGTTAAGTGCCCTGTCTTTCAGTTGAATGCTTCTTTAATTTAATTCATAGTATTAATGGCAACATTAAGAGACTTCCTTATGATACTTTTAAAAAACATCTTACAGCCCAAGAGTCAATGAAGATATTACCTCTGAAAAAGAAGATAATGTTTTATCCTCCTCTTTGAAGCACCTAGAATTAATTGAAGAGAAGAATCTTGAAGTGATTAAAGAAACTGTGTTATCTGAGAATGTTAAGTATCTCCCTAATGCAGATTTAAACAAAGGAGGAAAAGAATTAAGTGGTATGAATCAAAACACTCAGAGTGCTTTTGTTCAGGAAGCTCCACACATTTATTTTTCTGACTCTGAAAGCAAAGTACGAGCAACAGGCAAAAGCAAAAAAGAGCAAGTAGAAATGGTGTCTGAAAAAGAGTATAATAGAACCGATGCAGATAGTTCTGTAGAGGGAGTATCACCAAGTATTTGTTATGGTGAAAATGATCAGGAAGACTATGATCATGCAAGTACTGTACCACTTCAATATGAAAAATCTTCACCTGGTGAAATATTGGAAGAAGGAGCAACAGTAAAGAAAAAAGCCTTTGGGAAACAAAAAAGCAAATCAGCTTTGGAAAAGTTCCCAGGACAAGAGGTATCAAATTTTGTTGGTGACTGGCCAGTTGATACGACTATTGGTCAGAGGACAAAAAGGAACCGAAAAACTGAAAAAGCATCATCTGTACAAAGTGACAAAAACTATAGTTACCCTCAGTCATGCAAAGTATTAGATAATAGTGTATCTGTGAATATAGATTGTATCCAGCAACGAGGATCTCCACATGAGACTGTAGAGGATGACAAGAAGTCACAGTGTGATGTTTCAGAGTTCCTCAGTAGCTATAGATATGAAACTTATAAAAATAATGAAAAAAACTCATTCAGCATTGTGGGTGATTGGCCTTCATCTGATTCTTTAGTTCAGAGAGAGCACAGATCAAGAATGCCAAAGGCTAGTTTAAATGAACCCAACCTAGAATTTGGAACTAATGACAATATGAATGAAATATCCTTGTACACAGCACATGACGCCTGTTGGGGCACAAGCCCTAAAAAACTAAAAACATTGGGTAGCTCCACTCTAGGAAGTTCTGAAATGCTACCCAGTGAAATGACCCATGAGAATCAGACATGTTTAAATAAAAAGATTTATGGGGAACACACATTGCCTCTTAATTTTACCAATTGTGCACCAACTACTCCTGGAGTAGTAGGACAACAAACTTTAGCGGAATTTCCAGAGGGAATACCTGAAGGTGTCCCTAGACTAGAAGTAGTCATGTGTACCCAGACTGAACCACAGGATTTTGCACTCTTATGGAAAGTAGAAAAGAATAAAATTAGTGTTTCAGATTCTTTGAAAGTATTAACAGGAAGATTAAATGGATTTAAGCCGAAAGCTTTCAACATTAACACAAAGTCAGATGTTCAAGAAACAATTCCATATAGGGTAATGTATGATAAAAGCACGTATGTTGAAGAAAGTGAGCTTACCAGTGCTGATGAATCTGAAAATCTTAATATTCTTTGTAAACTGTTTGGATCCTTTTCATTAGAAGCCCTGAAAGACTTATATGAGAGGTGTAATAAAGATATTATTTGGGCCACAAGCCTTTTGTTGGATTCTGAAACTAAATTATGTGAGGATACTGAATTTGAGAATTTCCAAAAGTCATACGATGACTCACAAATTGGACCATTTTCTCTGGGATTGAATTTGAAAGAAGTTATTAGCCAAGGAGGAACTTTAGAGGATTCTAATCCTTCTCTGCCAGAGTTTAGCCATGGAATTATTAGTAACACTAGTGCACAGTCTACCTGTGATGCAGACGAGGAAAACTCAGAGCAGGCAGAAATAAGAGCTATAAGTCCTGAAGAACCTGGATTAATAACAAGAATATTTTCTCATGCTGCTATAGATGTAAAGAATAATAATGAAGCACTTTCTAAGAGTCAGGCAGAACTTTCAGTTTTGTATGGCATTAAGCAGTCTTTTCCAAATATTGTAAAAGCTACCGTCCCTAAAAATGTGAGTGAAATGGAGAAGAATGTAGTAGCCACAGAAACTGGAGACAGTATACATTCTTTAAATTTGTCTGATGTTTTAAACTCTGTTTCGAGTACTTCGAATCTTGAGTTAAATGAAAAAATTGATTTTAATGACTCTTTTGAGATAAAGAACAATGAAAATCTTCCAAAGGATTATGTGAAATTTCCAAACACAGAAGAACTTACGAATGAAGATGAACAAGAAATGGAGAAAATTCTAATAGCAGAGAATAGTTTGTCAGCTGGAGTTAGTGAAGAAGATAAAACTGAGATACTAAATCCCGCACCAGTGGTGGCCAAATCTCTGACCATAGACTGTCTGGAGTTGGCATTACCCCCTGAACTGGCTTTTCAACTCAATGAATTATTTGGTCCTGTTGGTATTGATTCAGGTAAGGAAATTACAAATTATCTATACATTTGTCTTTGTATGAACAGAATATTGAGGGTTCTATTTCAATTATGAAATTATTTCATAGGTTAACTGAAATGTAAAAGTAGTTTGTATTGTCTAACTTCACATAGTAACTTATTTTTAGCATGTATCTAGAATATTTTAAAAAATGTAATTTGAAGAAATAGAGACTATGTATATGGAGTCCGTATTCATCCTGTGCATATGTAGAAAGTTTTCTCTTATATTGAAAGTTGTATACTCACTAGTAAAGATGAACCTTTTTTTATTCTTGGTTCCTATTCCAGATACACTTAAGGCAAGATAAATTTCTTAGAACATACTTATTGAAAAGTCTTGACTGATAGAAATTAATAAGTTAAACTAATGGAAATGAATAAGAAATTTATTGTGAAGCTTAGTATAATTGCACCAGTCAAGAAGTACGAAAACAATGGCATATAACGTAAAATTCCAAGAGATTTAGTAAATAGAAACGTAAGTTAGTAATTAATAATAGAAATTAGTTTTATGATGCATAAAGTGCTTGAATACATTTTCTGCAAATGGATAATGAGTAATGACTATATTTTCTTTTCTTTTTCCCCCCTCACAAGGGTCTCTAACAGTTGAGGATTGTGTGGTTCACATAGATTTGAATCTGGCTAAAGTGATTCATGAGAAATGGAAAGAATCCGTAATGGTTGGTAGCTTCTTTTTATAAAGAGCTCCTTTTGTATCCATTTTGTCACCTTTGCTTTTCAATAAAATCTACCATGTTATATGAAAGAGTTCTATTGAATTTTGATTTTGAGAAAGAATGAAATTTTACCAGCTAATAGATTACTTTTTTTTTTTTCCCTCTTTCCAGTATTTTAGATAATTCCAGATTGGCCCAATTATATAATTGGTGATGGAGCTCAATGTGATTGTTGATTTTTTTTTTTTTCTTTTTAAGGAAAAAAGTCGTAGTGAATTTTTTCCTCCCTAAATTAAAGACCACAATGCTGATAGATTAAATTTCAAGAACAGTTTTTTAGAAAACAGCATAAGAGCTCTATAAGTGGAAAAATATATAGATGTAGGCATACTTTATGATTTTCTCAATCTGGATTTATTGTTTTACTTAGATTTAGTAAGAAAGATTTACAGTTATTCAAGGAGAAAATGATTTCTAGAGAAAAATAATATAACTTTGTCCTTTGCCAATGCCAATCCCCTGCTCTGCATTTGTGTTTAGGAGCGCCAAAGACAAGAAGAGGTATCCAGTGGCAAGTTTTTGCAAGGTAAAGTACATATTTTTACTTCTAATGTTCTTGTCTTAATGTTAAAACTTGGTGTGGGTTTGTGAATTTTAACTAATTCTAAATATATTTAAACAGAAAATATGCTACCTGTAAAGTTTGATTTGCAAATAAAAGTTCTTTAAGAATACTTAACATTTAATATTGATATAAAGTAAAACATAAAAGAGAAAAAAAGCCCCTATCATATATATTTAACTTTCATGAGTGCTGTGGACCTCTACTACATATAGTAAAAGTGTTTTCTGTTAAGGTTTTGCTCTGCCTGAAAGAAATCTGTTTTGGTTTGAGAGAAATAAAGTGTTCATGTGTTTGATCAAGAGTGTTGTTGAAATGTTACCTGGTTATTTAAAATCTTTATTGATATTAATATTAGATAATAAAAATCAACCTTTTTTTAGGTTCATCCTTCTAGCTTAAAAAATATTTCATTGCACATAACCTCTCTTAGCACTGTCTTCAGTAATTACTGCAGGGTGGCAGGCCTGTTAATAAGCGTCTTCCTCTTGTGCATGGGTTCCTTTAGGTGCCTCTTTAGTCCAGTCTGCACTGGGAGCAAGACATGGAGCTCCACTTTGAAGATTCTTAGGATCTGCTTTAGTTCAGACCTGTGTTCATGTTGTAGCTTCAAGAGCTAAGCTGTTTGAGGGATAGAGCTTGTCAAAGGATATCATGCTTGTATGAATGCCAGTATCTGCTGTTTTTTCACTCCCCAGGAAAGCAAAGGAATATATCAGCATATCCTTTAGAGATGCTGAAGTGTTACACATTAAATTCGGTTATTGCAAACTTCTTAGAATGTTCAGTTCCTTATTTTGAATATAATTTGCTCAGTCTGTTGTGCGCCTCCAGTTTGTTATAGGTTTGCCAAAATATTGATCCTCTCAGTCCTTAGAGTGGCTGGACAGAGCTGACTAGAGCTGTTCTAGTTGCTCACTTACAGCTGGCTGTAACTTCCTCTGTTTACAAGTGTCATCGTTTTTTGTGTGTTGATGTGATTTGCAAAGAGTGGGAAGCATTGAGTTGGTTTACAATTATGCCCAGATTATTACTCACTTGGAATATTCCTATATTTACATATATCTTTCTTGCTTACAATTATGTGAAGTTGTATTTTGAACTTTCAGAGTAGTGTTATATTTACAAACCGAAAAGTAAAAAGCCATATTTCCTTGGACTCTCCACAATAGATAGATTTAGCAGAATGAATAGTGTTTAATTTGTACATTTATTGTTGAGGGTATGACACTATTTATACTGCTGTTGTAGATTCTTCCCTGGTTGGACATATTGGTGTTGACAATCCCGAGCAAAAATCATCTCAGAGAACTGGCAGAAGATTAGTGAAGACTTTAGCAGCACCTGATATGCTACCCTTATTGGATCATTGGAATACTCAAACTAAAAAAGTATCACTCAGAGAAATAATGTCAGAAGAAATTGCCTTACAGGAAAAACATGATTTGGTATGAGTTAGTATAAATATTAAGCCGTTATCTCTGGCTCTAGTTGTGTGTGTTTATTTTGTGATTTTTATTTGATTCTGTATTTCGTAGACTGGAATACATCTTTAACCTGCTTGCAGTTAATGTTAAAATTTAAAAATGTTTTAAGTATAATTTGAAGCTAGAGGTTTTTGCTTCTGGGAAATTAGTTGATACTCTGTTACAATAAACCATCTATGTTAAATTTGTGTTGTTTTAGCTTTAATTTTGCAGGTGTTTGAGCTGTATCTTTCTTAGCTTTTAACATTTACCTCTTTTTTTTTATCTCTAGAAAACATATAAGAAATCTTTCATTTAAACATACTTTTATGTATAAATTAATAAGAAATGTCTGTCTTGCTATTAACAATGTGTTCATCTTTGGAACAGAAGTTTTTATAGAAAAATCTTAGAAACTTATGAATTTGAATTAAAAAAATTATTCTTCCTTTTCTATCTAACTTTTCAGTTAAGCAAGTTCAAACAGAAACTTCATTTTACTTTGAACTTTTATTTATTTTTGTCTCCTTATTTCAACATACCTAACTGTATGAAGCCACAAGTGAAGTTAGTTTCTTTTTCATTTCTTCTTCTTAGCCTTTTTTGGAATTCTGACAATTAGTATTAAAGAATTTCAAAGTCAAAAGGGAAAAGACCCATATAGGTTATTTAGTCCAAATCTCAAGGAAAAAAAAATCCCGAGATGGTGATCTTAAAACATTTTTATACTCTTTCTTACTCATTTGACTACTCATAGAATTGGGGCATAGGAAGAATGGTGGGATTTCTCTACTTTCATATTTATTTTTCCTAGTTATCTTGTTAATTAAATTGGAAATATGCTACCATTCCCATCTTTGCCTCCTAACATAATCCAAGGAACAATCTCTTCAGAATCTTATGATTTTAATGTTTCAAATATCCTCTTCAATTTATGTAAATAATTTGGAGAAATGGATTTTCTTAAGAAAATAAGAAAAGCTTAACACAATGATGTGATACTTTTTGTCGAAATGCCATTTTCCACTACTGAAACTTATCTTCATGGTTCTGTCTTTTAATCTCTCAGTATAATAGTGAACAAATGAGCATCTTTTGACTTCACAACTTAATGCATTTTTTTTTTGCATCAGTGATTTTTGCTTATCTTTTTATGGGTTGGGTAATAGAGACTACACGACTTTAGTCTGAGGGATACCCCCCACCCCCAAATAAGAGCCTCAGTAAGAGAATTTCTGGTTTCTGTTTCTGTTTTGGCATCCAGCAAAAACAGGGATCCAAACCCTTGACCTTGGTGTTCTCAGCATCACACTCTAACTAAGTGAGCTAACTGACCAGTTAGTTTAGTAAGGGAATTTATTGATGCTTTCTCCTTACGCTTTGTCCCCAAAGGAAAAATACACTTTGTATATTTTTTAAAGCAAAGAATGTAAAATCAACTTTATGCATAGTATATGAATAGAATAATTAATAGTAAGATGTTGAAGGTCATGAGATTTCATTGATGAGACCTCAGAATTTATAGTTTAGACCTGATAAATTGCTACAGCAAATCTGATTATTGATTTTTTTTTAGTAAGTTCATATTATAATGCATAAATACAAATATTTTTAATTCTTGAGGGTGGCTTGTTTCCATCACTCTAGTGATATGTTCAGCTTTATCAGTCCTCTTTTTCATGTCATATTGTCACCAATCATGGTTCCTTTTTTATTGCTGTTTGATGTTATAAATGGCCTAAATATGGTTAGGCTTCAAAACAATTCTAGGATTGTCTTGAATTATTATAATTTTTAAATTTGGGAATTTTCAGAGTCACTTTATTGCTTTTGAAATTTTATAGGAAGTGATTTTTCAGACATCGGGAGCTTTATAGTAAACAAAAATTGTTTAGTTACATCACAGTGTTGACAAAGTGTCATAGTTACAAGTCACTTTAAGAAGGTTTACCATAATCTAGATTAGAGTTAAAATAGCTTATTTCAGGAAAGTTCTTTTGGTCTGGCAATTTGAACAGATCCAAATATGAATTGTGAAAAATAGCAATAATAGTTCTTATATAGTTATTTTGCAGTAAATATGTTTGTGAAAAATTTAAAAATAATTGTGAATTCTAAGATTTTCTGTCAACCTGAATTTTCAACTTATTTGTACATTGTAGTTTCTGCCCATTGAGGAGAATATGTTTTTGAGGACGTTGTTCACAGCATCACACAGTGTCCCTTTTATGAGGACCGATGGGAGAAATTTCTCTCAGGTCTCAGTACCAGAAAAAGCTGTACTTCTCCTGAGCAACTGGTTTGTTTTTATTTTATGGACACTGAGAATCTTTGTTTCCCCCTTTGCTTTGGCCACTAAGAGGCTCAGAACTAAATTTGTGGTCCACCTTTAGCAATTATACAGGATTTTGTGGCATGCATTTATATACTAATTTTACTTGCTAGCTTTATCCTGTATTCTTACCTTTATTTTCTCTATTCTCTGACTTCATTTATTTATATCCTGTTTATATATACTGTATATATCTTCATCCTTTTTATATAATATGATTGAATGTATTGAATGTATATATGAGTATATGTTTATGTACACATGCATATACATATGTATGCGTGTGATTGTGTGTGTATGTGTGTATTTACAAGCAACCTCAAATACTTCGCAAAAAATGGGATATAAATAAATAGTGCAAGAGTACTTATATTACTAATTTTAGCCTTTAATAAGTGAAGAAAGTCTGTGATTGCTTTTAAATTATTAGTCTTTTTGCAACAAAATAACCATGCTTTTGGTTAGTGTTCTAGTATTATAAATTCCATCTTAAGGTTGATTTTTGTGTTTTTGTTTTAGAAAAGGGAGACACTTATGTTTGAAAAAGATTGTGCCACTAAACTAAAGGAGAAACAACTCTTTAAGATATTTCCAGCTATTAACCAAAATTTCCTGGCAGACATTTTCAAGGACCACAAGTGAGTGCCGAAGGATTGTCTGTAGTTTCTACTCTGATGTCACTAGAAATATGTGCCACATATTTTAATCTGTTATGTTTATTTTTCTGATAACAAAAACAATATAGCCATATTATAAACAATTCAAATGCAATGTACATAATGTAGAAAGTGAACAGTTTCTGGCAATTAACATATATTTCTCCTTAATTTTTTCTTGTGTGTGTGTGTGTGTGTGTGTACACACATATGCTAATGTATGTGTGTGCCTTTATCTTTTGTGCGTGTATGTTCATATGTATTACACCAAAAATTTTGTATGTTATGTACTGTTTTGTAGTTTTGCTGGTATTTTTCCTGTCCATATTTTGTGGTTTCCTCTTTTCTTTCTCAAGTCTGCAGTGTTCCATAGTAGGAAAGTACCATAATTTATTTCAACATGCCTTATTTGTGGACTTTTTGACTGTGAAAAATATTTGAAACCATGTTGCAGTGAGCATCCTTGAAAATACATCTTTGTGTATATGGGTCAATGCTGTTGTTCCTAAGAGTAGAATTGCTAGTTCAGAGTGTGTGCATTTAAAATTATAGCTACTGTCAAATTTCCTTTAATAAGGATAAGGGCTGCATGTATCAGTTATATGCACTGACAGTGTAACCACCCCGGATATTAGTAATTTAAAAAATTTTTGCCAATCTGATGGGAAAAAGTGATACTATTGTTTAAATTTTTATTTATCTGATTATTAGTAAGATTGAGTTTTTGCATTTATTTTTTCTATTAATACTAATTACTTGCTTTTTGCTTGTTTTTCTTTTTTCTTTTTTTCCCTATTTCTTTCTAGACTTGTGGGAGCTCTCTAAATAGTAATCTTTTGTCTGTTAAGATAGATTACAATTATTTTTCCTGCTATGATACTTAAGTCTTAATGTGGTATAGTCTATTTGGTCATATGCATGTTTTAATTTGTATGTTTTATCAGAAAATATTTTCTTTTATTGTTTCAGAGTTTAATGTCTTATTTAGGAAGTCTGTTTTAGCCTAATATTATAAAAATATTTTCTTCAGTATTTTTAATAGTTAAACATTTTTTATCTACCTAGCATTTTTATATGTATGGTATGAGGTAGAGATTTATAAATGAGGTAGAGATTTAACTTCTTAACTGTTTTTCCAAATAATTTAACAAGATGAATGGATCATTTTTACCTATTGATATGAAATATAACCAGTAATTACTATATTCCCAAATACACGTTTTCTGGATTCCATTGAGCTATTTATTAGGTCTTGGGTTGCCACCATATTGTTTTAATTGTTGTAGTGTTATAGTGAGTTTTGATGTTTGGTACATTAAGAAATGCTTCTGGTTTGAATAATTTATACTTTTGATAATATATTTTTCTTAAATTCGTATTTTAGCAAGAGTTTGTTTTAAAAAGAGGTCTTTTCAGAACCTTTCAAGAATCTAATATAGATTTTGATCTTAGTTTATTAATATACAGCATTTTATATCAATCATTAATGATAGATTTCTAGCATAAAACCTACTTTATTTTCAGATTTTTGTTTTTTTTTCCCTTTAAAGCAGTGTAGGAATTGATTTACTAATTCATCACGATTTTTGAAACAGTAATCAAATGAGATTGGTCTGTGATTTTTCTGTTCCTGGGCTGTTTTTGTCAGATTTTGGTTTCAGGGTTTTATATGATATCAGGCTTAATAAAATAAACTGGCAAGGTTGCCATTTTTCTCTCTGCTATAGATAGTTTAAATAACTTAGTACCTTGAAGGTTCTGGGCTTATACCTTTTCAGGGAGAGAGTCTTTAGAATCTTTATCTTTTCAAGGTTATTGTGCTATTCAGATGTTTTCTTTCTTTTTTTTTTTTTTTTTTTTTTTTTCCTTTTTTTGTCTTTTTTTTTTTTTTACTGACTGGTAACGGGATCGCAACCCTTGGTGTCGGGCCCGTACCGGGGACCGGCAACGGGATCGCAACCCTAGGTGTTGCATCTGCACCACGCTCAGCCAGTGAGCGGGAACCGGTCTCCACATGGAATCCGAACCCTCGGCGGGAGCGCCGCTGCGCTCCCAAGCGGTGCACTCTCCAGTGCGCCACCGGGCCGGCCCAAGATGTTTTCTTTCTTTCATGAGTCATTTCTGGAAGTTTTGTCTTCCAGAAAGTCAGCATTTATACCTTCATTTTCAAGTTCATTATTATTAAGTTGTATATAATATTCTTTTATAATTAAAAATATTATTTTCATTATTTTTTTTTTGGTGGCTGAAGTGGGGATCCAAACCTGTGACCTTGGTATTATAAAATAGTGCTCTAACCAACTGAGCTAACTGGCTGACCCCCAAAACACTATTTTATATTCGATTATATCCCTTTTTCCTTTCCTAATGTTGCATATTTTGTGTTTTCTCTGTTTTTGCTCCTTATCAGATTGGTCCTTTTAAAGAAGAAGCCCTTGGTTTATTGGTCAAAGTCTATTGTTTCATGTTTTCTAATAATTTATTTTTGCTGATTTCTTTCTCCTAAAATTTGTCAGTATACAAGTGTTTTCAACTCTTTGGTTAATTCATTTCCCTTCAGTCTTTAATAACAAATACATTGAAGGTATGAATTTTTCTCTGTATATTGTTTTCATTTTAGTAGGTGATGTCTTCATTTTCATTCTTTTCTAATAAGCTAATTTCAGTTTGGTTTCCTATTTACCCAGAAGTTTTTAATATTCTAAATGGTTTGATGGCATTAGTGGTGATGATAGCAGAAGGTTATTTATTTTGTTTTGTTGTATTGGGGCATAAGAATGTGGCCTGGAAGAGTTCTGTTTTTTGGAATTTGAGATTTTCTTTGTAGCTTAATACATGATCAGTTTATTTTTTATTTTTATTTTTATAAAGGATGACCAGTAAGGGGATCTTAACCCTTGACTTGGTGTTGTCATCACCATGCTCACCCAGTGAACTAACTGGCCGTCCCTATATGGGATCCTAACCCATGTTTTTGGTATTATCAGCACTACACTCTGCTGAGTGAGCCACAGGCCGGCCCTTCAATCAAACTTTTAATGGTATTATTTTAGCCCATAATTTCCTAATTTATTTTTGCTACCTAATCTGTTTTCTTAGGATTATGTATTAAAATCCCCCAAGGACTGGGGTCAAAGGGAGTGGTGTTGGCATATGGCATCTCTCTTCTATGGGAGCCTGGGGCAAGAAGGCCTGAGAGGAACCAGGCTAGAGTTGTGGTTTCCCATAAGGGAAAGGAAGGGGCAAGGTGAGGAGCTGGGTGAGTCCTTTTTGGGGATGGCCAAAGTGATGGATCAGTCAGGCCCCTCAGGATAGGTAGTTGATTGACTCTTTTGTCTGGATGATTCTCTCAGCTAACAGTAGCTTCAGCTTCATCTTGGTAAGAAGGGTAGATAGGCTCAGTTATTGCATTATGTGCTCAAGGTGTAATCTTCTAGGGCTGTAACCCTCAAACAACGCCAGTGGTGGAGATTGACTTTCAGTCCTGGGAGTGGGCGGATGATATTAAGGGCTAGAAGGGATTTGGATAATGACTGGGAGCTTTCAGCCCCTAGAAATCTGTGTATTGAGCATATCTGAGGCAGCAAGATGAGAGGGCTAAAGTAGAATTGGTAGTTCTAAATGGTTTCCCTTCAAGGGTTGTCTTTAATAAATTGAAGAACAGCAAAATATCACACCATTTTGGATAACTGGTTATCATGTTTCAAAAAGATTCCTAGATGGTCGGCTCTTCATTATCTGGCCAATGGAAAAGATGAGAGGTATAAACACTCTGAAATAATGAGCAGTATAAAATCATTTACAATTTTCTTTGGAATGAGTGTCTTTAGATATTGGAATATGAGTGTATCAGATGTTTGTCCATTTGTAGAATCTCATAGTACAGATGATATAGTATCACCATGAAACATGCCTGAATAATGTAGGGATGATAGGGAGGATAGTGTTTTCCTTTCTTATTTCCGTACCCTGCTTAGAATTTCTTTGACTAGAACTCCATGATATAAGTAAAAGTGGAATTTGACACGACAAAAATGTCAGCTTTAGTGGTCTGTTGTCTGTGTTTGATGTTTGAAGGAAACTGAAACCATTTGTGAATCTAACAAAGGACTTAAGGAATATAGCTGATAAAATGAAAGAAAGATTTGTTGTGGATAATCTGCCTGGAATAAAGTTTAATTATCAATATGTCACCTTTTGGTATTCATCTTTAAAAATTAGTTTTTGAGAGCCTATTACTTGACAGTTTTCTTCTGATCATTCTTGACTCCTTGGGATAGATACACAATGCACATTTAATTTCAATGTTGAAAACTTAAAAGTAAGCCAGTTTTTTATATTCTTATAAATATTGTTTGAAGATTGCTTATATTGTCTCCACGTAACTTTTATTTTCATTATATTAACGTTGTATTTGTACTTAAACTTTCTACAGCTATTCTTTAGAACATACAGTGCAGTTTCTAAACTGTGTTCTTGAAGGAGACCCTGTAAAAACAGTTGTAGCGCAAGAGTTTGTTCACCAAAATGAGAATGTCACTTCTCATACTGCCCAGAAGTCTAAAGACAAAAAGGTATGGAATTACTTATTTTTTACTATAATTGTAGTAGTTGTATATAAAAACATAATTGGTTCATTGAGTATAATAATTTAATGATTATTTCTCACCATTTTGACTAGATTGGAAATTTGACCACCAATGGCAAATTTGGTTTAGAGTATCTGTGCACTCAAAATAATGAATTTATTTCTGATTGTTTTTTTTTTCAATGTCCCTGTGCATGACAAGTACTTGAATTTCTTCAACTTCCATGTACACAGTAGAGTCTACACAATAGATTCTAGGCTTAATTGAATAACAGTGGGTTTGTGATGTGATGGGTCCTAGAATATAAATATGTAAGCAGAAGTATTTTGAGAGAGTGCCAAACTTTTTTCCAAAGCAGCTGCACCATTTTATATTCCCACCAGAAATGAATGAGGGTTACAATTTCTCCATATCCTCACTGACATTTGTCTTCTTTTATTGATTGATTGATTGATTGATGGCTGGCAGGTACGGGGATCAAATCCTGGACTTTGGTGTTATCAGCACCATGCTCTAACTAACTAAGCTAACCAGCCAGCCCTGTTGTCTTTTCGATTATGGCCATCTTAGCAGGTATGAAGTTGTTTTAAGGATATCCAGGATTTGTTCTAATGAGGTGGAGTAAACATGGAAACGTCATGAAGGAAGAAGTTTATTATACTCACAGATTCCTAGAAACAGGAGGTATGGCTTGCTACCCAAGGCCACACAGGGAGCTACCATGGTAGATCAGGAGGCAGAGGGAGTAGGAGGGAAATGTGGGCAGGAGTCTTTATTTAGGTTTCTGTGTGAAGGAATGGGCAAGGCAGGATAAGCAGGTTTATGATTGGCTGATTTGAAGAATTTCAGTGGGCTCTGGGGCATAGGGGCTGCTCATAGTTGTCTGATACCTGGCCGTTGGGTGAATAGGGCAGGGGAATAGTGGCCTGGACTATGAGAGCCCTGTTAAGGAGGTGGTTGAAGGTATGGACTCTGGATTGGTTGGTTTGCAAATGAAAGGTATGCTTGCAGGTAGTTGCTATCTCTAGGAATTAGCTAAACCTAGTGGGCAAGAGTGGGTGTGTGGAGGCAGTCTCTGCAGGATTGGCAAGGCCCCATAATGTCAAAGCATAAGAATACAGAAAATGAAAGACATGTTTAATACAGAAGTGGTATCTTCCTGTGGTTTTGATTTGCATTTCCTTGATGACTATTGATGTTGAGCATCTTTTCATGTACTTACTTATTGGCCATTTGAATATCTTCTTTGGAGAAATGTCTGTTCATATCCTTTTGAATGTTTTTAAATTGAAGTTATTTGTCTTTTTATTGTTGAGTTCTGAGTGTCCTTTATATATTCTAGATAGAGGTCCCTTATCTGATATATGATTTTCAAAAATTTCCTCCCATTCTGAGGGCTATCTTTTTACTTTCTTGACGGTATCCTTTCTTTCCTTTTTTTTTTTTTTTTTTTTTTTTTTTTTTTTTTTTTTTTTTTTTTTTTTTTTTTTTTTTTTTTTTTTTTTTTTTTTTTTTTTTTTTTTTTTTTTTTTTTTTTTTTTTTTTTTTTTTTTTTTTTTTTTTTTTTTTTTTTTTTTTGGGTGGTGGCTGGCTGGTACAGGGATTGAATGCTGGACCTTGGTGTTATCAGTATCACTCTTTACCCACATGAGCTAATCATCCACCATCTTTTGTGTGTGTGTGCGCATGGTATCCTTTGGGACACAAAAATTTTAAATTTTGATGATGTGTAATTTATCCGTTTTTCAATTGTTGCATTGTACTTTTGGTGTTATATTTAAGAAACCATTGCCTAATCCAAGGTTACGAAGATTCATGCCTATGTTGTCTTCTAACAGTTTTAGCTCTTAACATTAATTGATCCATTTTGAGTGAATTTTTGTATATGTTGTGAGATAGGGGTCCCTGTTCATTCCTTTGCATGTGGATATACAGTTGTCCTGGTAACATTTGTTGCAAAGACTGTTCTTTCCCCATAGAATTTTCTTGGTACTCTTATTGAAAATGAATTGACCATAAGTGTAAAGGGTGTATTGCTGTGCTCTTAATTTGATTCCATTGATCTGTGTGTCTATCTTTACTTTAGTACCACACTGTCCTGAGTACTGTAGCTTTGTAGTAAGTTTTGGAATTGGGAAGTGTAAGTCTTCCAACTATGTTCTACTTTTTTCAAGATTGTTTTGGCTTTTCTAGGCCCCTTGCATTTCCATGTGAATTGTAGGATCAGCTTGTCAATTTCTGCAAAGAAGCCAGCTGGAATTTTGATGGGGCTTGTATTGAATCTGTAGATCAATTTGGGGAAAGTTGCCATCTTAACAATATTAAGTCTTCCAGTCCATGAACATGGGGTGTCTTGCAATTTACTTAGGTCTTTAATTTCTTTCCATGGTGTGCTATGGTTTTTGGAGTGTAAGTTTTTTTTTTTTTTCCTTTTTGTCTTTTTCGTGTCCGGCAACGGATTGCAACCCTCAGTGTCGCGCCCGTACCGGACTGGGACTGGCAACGGGATCGCAACCCTTGGTGTTGCGGCCGCACCTCGCTCAGCCAGTGAGCGGGAACCGGTCTGTATGTGGGATCCGAACCCTTGGCGGGAGTGCCACCGCGCTCCCAAGTGGCGCACTGTAGCAGTGCGCCACTGGGCCGGCCCTGGAGTGTAAGTTTTGTGTGTCTTTTGTTTAATTTATTTCTAAATGTTTTATTCTTTTTGATGCTATGGTAAGTGGAATTGTTTAATTTTGCTTTTGGATTGTTCATAGAAAATGCATAGAAACACAATTCATTTTACATATTAATCTTGTATCAGCATTTGGCTTTTTTTTTTTCTTTTTAATAGAACTGTATTCTGCTGTTCTTATTAATAAGATCACTTGCGGATAAATTGTATGGTCCCTTTTTTCTTTGAATGTATCACCATAAGTTAGTTGAGTTATAGGATTTAGATAATTTTGGGTATTCATATGATGTTAGTGCTACCACTGATTGTTCATCTGGAAAACATGGTATCATGGACAGATAGATGAAATCTATTGTAAGATACAGACAGTCTACAAGATTATCATGAGACTTTCTGGGCCAAATTATCAAGGAAGATTACTTCTTCTCTCTCCTGATAATTTGCAAGGTACTGTGGGTCATTATGGTGATAGGGGAAGTGATGGGGAGAAAAGGTGTGCTTGCTCAAAGTGGGAGATGATTGGAAAATGTTGCAATTAGAAAAGGAGTTTTTGTTAGTTATGTAAACCTTGGCCAAAATGTAAATGTTAAGTTATTCTGGAGATTATTTTTATTTTATTTATTTATTTTTAAATTAATATTATTTTTTACATTCTATGATGTTGTTGCAGGGTAGTTGGGAGGGAGGCAGAGAGGGGGAAGGGGAAGGGGATGGAAGAAGGAAGGAGGAGGGATGAGGTTGAGGCCTGTGGTACCCCCCTCATTCCCACAGGGGAGACCAGGGGGCTTCCAGCAGTGGCTTGGTCATTGCTGGGCTGGGTGCAGATGTCAGAGGGGTGTGGCAAAAGCCTTCGCCCCCTACCACCTCAGCTTGGGAACCTGGGGCCCTTCTTGCTGTGGCTTGGTGGTCGTCTCTAGGCTGGTTGCATATGTCGAGGGGGCATGACCAAGGCCCTCAGCCCCCCACTGCCCCGGCTTGGTTGTTGCCGGGCTGGTTGCATGTGTTGGGGGGCATGGCTGAGGCCCCTGGCCCTCCCCCCTCCTGGGCTACCAAGGGACTTCTGGTCCTTCTAGGTGTTATAGGTGTTCTTTGGTAAAGTGAGACCTTTACTACTTAATATCAAACTTTGTCTCTGGTTATGGGTACTTTGTCTTTTTCTTTCAGTTCTGTGTTGGATTATATGCTGTTCCCACCACTTAAACTCTATGCTGGAACTAATTTGCTGTCCTTTGCTTACTTCCAAAATGGGGGAACTTCCTGTGGGGACCGGCACTTGAGCTCTGTGGTTGAGCTTAGTTGCTGCTTTGCTGCTGATTCCCTAGGGAAGGATTTTTGCTCCCCTCAGGTTTAAATGGTTGACTTTATAGGTACTTTGGCTCTCATGAGATCTGGTGCACCTGGGTTGTGTGGAAACTCTGGTCTGGGCCTGAGTCTTTTCATAAAACTATATTCCATGCAATTCTGTATTCCTGATCATTCTCCTCTGAGTGGTCCTAATGTCTGGAGATTACTTTTAGGCTTGCTCACAAAATGTAGGCAGATGTCACAAAACTGATAAAACTTTAAGATTTGTGAGGAGAATAGTTTGTCTCTTTGTTATCCCAGGATTCTAGGGGTCCACAGTTACTAAAGTGGGTATCCTAATGCCAGTAACATTTTGGTTTATTTGTTTTCAAGACACTAACATTTAAATTTCTTTTTTTTTTTTGTTTTTCATCTTTAAAAACTTTGTTTTGATAATTTTAGAGAACTCCTTAACATCTCCTGAGATAAAAGTGGTTAAAGAAGGGGTAACCTTAATGGCATAAAAAACTTAATGATAGCTGATAAGCACCTGACTTACCAGGTGGACCCTGGAGAGAATCTGTTGTTTGTTTTCTAAGAAAGATGAATAATGGAGCCCAGTTTTCCTGTGCATTTTCTGAAGGTAAGGCATGTTTCTTACCTTCTTTGTATACCTTATTGTGTAACATCTTACAGGCAAAGAAATCAAAAGAGACTGAAGATACACTAAGTGAACAGTCTTTCCAGGATTTTGAGTACCCAGAGTATGATGACTACAGGGCAGAGGCTTTTCTGCACCAACAGAAGAGGATAGAATGCTACAGCAAGGCAAAAGAAGCTTATCGGATGGGGAAAAAAAATGTCGCCACCTTTTATGCCCAGCAGGTAAAGTGGAAAACTTCTTATACCTTTTTTCTTTGTCAATTATGATATTTAAATAATCTTGAAGCAGATAATACCCATATTGTGACTAGATTAGGTTATTATGGGGAATGTAGAGATTATGTAAGTGACATAAATAAGGTATCTTAATATATAACAAATGTATGGTTCTGAGAATTTCATCTTCTTTGAAATGCTCTGTTTTTGTGGTTGTTTTTACATTTGTGGCTTACATGAGTTAGTTTATTCTGACAGTACAAATTTTCTATTAGGTTAGATTCTGTCATTCAGTACTACTTCTGATACAAGTTTTCTGGAGGAAAGGCAGCGGAATATTAATATTGGTCATCTCGGGAGGAATGTAGGGATTTAAATGGTTACATGTTTTTACATATTTGAATTTTTAGTAACGTACCACTTTTATAGTCAGAAAAAGAAATTGATATTAATATTTTTGAGGGAAGTAAAATTTCTGCCTGGCATGGTATTATATGAAGCTCACTTGATTTACTTTTTATTTTTTGTGGTTCCATATGGCTTACTTTTGCATGATTGAGCAGTGAAAGGTATCAGATTGGTACAGCCCCATGAGTCCGAACAGCAGACTTTGGGGAATGGCTTCAGGGGTAATACAAGATGTTGAGAGGGAATGCCAACATAAGATAATAAACCAGTGTGTTCTTCCCTGAAATGGATACTGTTTAATTAAATTTCCCTTTTCTATGATTTTTGGTTCAGAAAATATGTTAGAAACAGTGATTCAGTAGTTTAAGAACTACATTATTTACAGAAATTCACAATTTTGATGCTTTCTTGTATATTAGTCCATTGTATTATTTAAGATTTTAGATTTATTTTTCCCTTTTTTGTTTTGTCTTTTATTTGGGACACTATTGGTTTCCTCATTGCCTAAGTAGCAAATATCGAAAGTGTTTGTTGGTGCTCTGTTTACAATTAAAGGGTAGTCTTCATGAGCAGAAGATGAAAGAAGCCAATCACCTCGCTGCGGTGGAGATCTTTGAGAAAGTCAATGCCTCTCTGTTGCCACAGAATGTTTTAGACCTCCATGGACTACATGTGGATGAAGCTATAGAACATTTGATGACAGTTTTGCAGCAGAAAACTGAAGGTAGGACTGTGGTAGTGACAAATTTTCTTAGAATATATGTCTTTGCTTATATTGGTATAACTGCAAATTCAGGAGAATCTGAATATGCAGGCTGAGGATTTCTGTGCCACATTTGTAGATATGTGTATTAGTCTTTCTTCTAGAGACACTTCTTGGGAGAGAATTTTCATTGTTATTACCATTAACATTTTTTTCTTTTTTATTTCCCTCTTTCAGTTACAGTTGACCCTTGAACAACACGGGTTTGAACTGCATGGGTCCACTTATATGTGGATTTTTTTTTTCCAGTAAATAAACAGTATTGTAAACGTAATTTTTCTTCCTTACGGTTTTCTTAATAACATTTTCTTTTCTCTAGCTTACTGTATTGTAAGAATATAGTATATAATAGATACACCATACAAGATATGTGTTAATTGACTGTTTATGTTATTGGTAAGGTTTCTGGTTAGCAGTAGGCTATTAATAGTTAAGTTTTTGGAGAGTCAAAAGTTATACTAGGATTTTCGACTGAGTGGGGGGTCAGCACTCCTTATCACCACGTTGTTCAAGGGTCAACTGTATTTATATTCCTTTGTTGTATTTATTTATTTATTTTTTTTCCTTTTTGTCTGTTTTACTGACCGGTAACGGGATCGCAACCCTCGGTGTCGCGCCCGTACCGGGGACCGGCAACGGGATTGCAACCCTCGGTGTTGTGTCCGCACCGCGCTCAGCCAGTGAGCGGGAACTGGTCTCTACATGGGATCCGAACCCTCGGCAGGAGCGCCGCCGCACTCCCAAGCGGTGCACTCTCCGGTGCGCCACCGGCTGGCTCTTTTGTTGTATTTATTAAAGGGAAAGTTTATGTAATTGAGAATCCTCTATGACTTATAAATGAGAACTTTCAGGAGTATTATCTTTGTTTGATAGACATTTATTAAGATTAACATGTGTTTAATGGATATCAGTTGTTCAATAGATGTTAAGTAGAATACAGAAGTAAATAAAAAGGTGATAGGATTTTGTTCAATATTATGTGCTTCATATGCATGGAAGTATCTTGTTGATTTAGCATATTGTTCCTTTTCATCATCATTTGGAGCACTTATTAGAAAAATTCAATTTGATCTGTTTTAGTTATCTCAGACTCTAATATTAGAAGTCATCTTCTTTTGTCTCTACTAGAGTACTTTTGAATTCTCAGCTTGGCTTTCTCTTTATCTTCCCCATTATTGTAGAGATGCTAGAGCCCATGCCTTAGCTATTACCTTGTGGCTCCATAGCCCTGCCCTGTTCTGTCATTGATAGCTGTATTGTTCTGGTTAATCGATTTATATACATTTTAGAAAGATTTACACTATATACAGGTTTACCAATTCAATATATGTCACTTATAGTTAATTAAATAGTTGATTAGATAAGATTGATATATAAGGTTGAAAATTTATCTGTTTATTGTGAAATATTGCAACCATACTGAAAAGACTACAGAGTAATATAACAAATACCTATCTATATACCAGTGAATTCAAGCAATAGGTGATAACATTTTACCATATATATTTCTCATATTTTTTACTCTTCCCTTTATATTCCTCCCAATCCTTTTTTTCTTTCTTCCCTCCATTTTTAATGGAAATCAACATCCTGTAGTTTGATCTACATCCCGCCCATTTTTTATACCTTTACTGTGTGTGCATGCATCCATATTCAATTTATAGTATTCCTTTTGTGAGTTTTAAGAAACGAACATACATAGTGTCTTATCATCAGCCAAGCCACTTATTTTATTTTCAGTCAATATAGTTTTCAAGAGCTACTCATTTTGACGGATCTACTCACATGATGTATTGTAACTGCTGTATAGTATTCTGTGAATGCAACATAATGTATTTATTATTATAATTGATCAGTATGTGTACTCTCATTACTATCTTTTTCCCTAAATTTTAGTATTAAATAAATTTAAAACCTATAGAAAAGTTGTAAGAATTGTACAATGAACACCCGTATATCCTTTATCCAGATCACTTGTTAACAATTTGGCCACATTTGCTTAATCTCTTTAAAATTGCTTTTTGCTGATCATTTGAAAATAAGTTGTAGACATTCTGGTGCTTTACTTCTAAATACCTCAGCATGTATATCTCTTAAAACAAGTTAATTCTCCTCCATAACCATAATGCCATTATCACTTTCAAGACATTTAACATTGACGCAGTAATGTTGTCTAATATATAGGTCATATTCAGATTTCTCCACTTGTGTGGGTAATGTCTTGTATAGCTGTACCTTTTTTTCCCCTTCAATCCAGGATCCAGTCAAGCATCACATGTTCAGTTGATTGTCCTACATCTGTGTAGTTTCCTGTAATGTAGAGTAGTTCACCTGCCTATTTTTTGTTTTCCATGTTGTTGACATTTTTGAAGACTCTAAGCCAGTTATTTGGTAGATTGTCGTACAATTTTGTCTGATTGTTTCCTCATGATTAGATTCAGGCTAAAAAATTTTTTTGGTAAAAATACCACATAAGTGACGTTGAGGTGTTCTTGGTGAATACATCAAGGGACATACGTGGTCAGTTTGCCCTTTTATTGATAATGTTAAGTTTAATTTCATAGCTATGGTAGGACTCAATCAGATTTCTCTATGTAAATATACCTTTTCATCCTTTGTGATTAATTAGTAATCTTTGGTGATTAATTAGTAATCATGAGTAATTAGCACTGTGATAAGAAAATACAGGTTGCCATGTTGCATTTAGGATAAATTCCAAAATTCCTACATAATATGTTCCTTGCCTGCCTCTCCAGTTTCATCTTGTGTTTTGTTCCTTCTCCTTTTCTGGCAATTTTTTTTTTTTTTTGCAGCTGGTTGGTTTGCGGATCCGAACTTGTGACCTTGATATTATAAGGCTACACTCTAACCAACTGAGCTAACTGGCCAGCCTTTTCTGTATGTTTAACTACATTGTCATTCTTGATCTTCACACTAGTTAGGCTCCCTATAAGTAGCTTCTCATAGCACTCCTACTTACTGTAGTGTTTATAAAAAGCTTATTGTGTGTAAGGAGTTCAGATCCCTATATTGGCCAGCTGCCAAAAAATCCAAAAAAACTTATTGTGTAATTGATTATTAAATGTCTTTTGGCCAGGAATTGAGCTGGTGATGATTATTGCTCTTCACTGAACACTCAAAAAGACTTGTGGGGTTGGCCTGCGGCTCACTCGGGAGAGTGTGATGCTGATAACACCAAGGCCACGGGTTCGGATCCCATATAGGGATGGCTGGTTAGCTCACTGGGAGAGTGTGGTGCTGACAACACCAAGTCAAGGGTTAAGATCCCCTTGCTGGTCATCTTTTAAAAAAAAAAAAACAAAACTTGTGAATAAATGACTGAATAAAGGGTAAGTATTCCTTTTATTTTTTCTGACACATAAAATTGTACATATTTAAGGTATACAGTGTGATGATTTGATATATATATACACGGTGAAATGATTACCACAACCAAGTTAGTTAGCACATCCATCAACTTGTATAGTTTTTGTTTGTGGTGAGGACACAAAATGTATTCTCTAGCAAATTTCAAGAATATAATACAGTATTATTAGCTATAGTCATCATGCTGTATGTTAGATCCCCAGAACTTTTTATAACTGGGAGTTTGTACCCTTTGACCAACATCTCCCCATTTTCCCCACCCCTGGCCTATGGAAACTACCATTCTATTCTGTTTCTATGAGTTTGACATTTTTAGATACCATATATAAGTAAGATCACACAGTATTTGTCTTTCTCTGTGTGGCTTATTTCACTTAGCATAATGCCCTCCAGTTTCATCCATGTTGCCACAAAAGGCAGGATTTCCTTCTTTTGTATTCTTAAATAGTATTTGTGTGTGCTGTGTGTGTGTGTGTATACAGTTGTCCATTGGTATCTGTGGGGGATTGGTTCCAGACCACTCATGGATGCCAAAGTCCTTGGGTGCTCAAGTCACTGATATAAAATCGTGTAGTATTTGTATATAACTTATGCACAAATCACCTCTAGATTACTTATAATACCTAATACAATATAAATGCTATGTAAATAGTTGTTATATTGTATTGTTTAAAGAATAATGATGAGGAAAAAAAGTCTGTAAATGTTTGGCATGTATGCAATTTTTTCCCCCACTTTGTGTCTACAATTAAAAATAAAAAGTGTACAATCTGCAGTTGGTTGAATTCATGGATGTGGCACCTACGCATATGGAGGTACAATGTATCTGTGGGTTCCACATCTGCGATTCAACCAACTGTAGTTTGAAAATATTTGGAAAAATAAAAAATAACAGTACAACAAGAAGTAGTACAAAATTTAAAAAGTACACTGTAACAACTATTTACATAGCACTTACATTGTATTAGGTATTATAAGTAATCTAGAAATGATGTAAACTTTACAGGAGGATGTGCATAGGCTATATACAGATACTACATCATTTTAAATCAGGGACTTGAGTATCTGTGGGAGGTCCTGAAACCAATCCCCTGCAGTTACAGAGGGATGACTTTTCTTTATCCATTCATCTGTTGATAGACACTTAGATTGTTTCTATGTCTTGGCTATTCTGAATAATGCTGCATTGAACATGGGTGTGCAGATATCTTTCTGAGATACTGATTTTGTTTCCTTGGATATATACCTAGAAATGGGATTGCTGGATCAACGGTAGTCCTGTTTTTAATTTTTTGAGAAACCTCTAAATTGCTTTCTCTCATCTTGTAGATGAGGAAACTGACTACTTAAAAAGTTTAATAAAATGGAAAATAATAAGTGTTGGTAAGGATGTGGAGAAATTGGAGCCTTCAGATATTGCTGGTGGACATGTTAAAAGCTGCTGTGGAAAAAGTTCAGGAGTACCTTGAAAGGTTAAACATACAGTTAGCATATAACCCAGCAGTTCTCCTAGATATGTACCTAAGAGTTGAAACCACAGTTTGTCTTCACAAAAATTTGTACGTGAATGTTCTTAAAAGCCAAAGAGTGGAAATGACCCAAATGTTCATCAACTGATGAATGAATAAACAAAATGTGGTAGATCCATAGAATGGAATTTTATTCATCCATAAAGAGGCATGCTGATACATGCTACAGTTATAGATGAACCTTGTAAACATTATGCTATGTGAAAGGAGCCAGATAAAAAAGGCCATATGTTGTATTATTTCATTTTTATGTAATGTCCTGAATAGGTAAATCCTATTAGAGGCAGAAAGTAGATTAGTGGTTGCTAGGGCTGGAAGGGGGGCCATACATGGGGGAGTGACTGCTAACAGGCACAGAAAGCCTTTGTGAGATGATAGAATGTTCTGGAATTAGTGGTGTTGATTTTACAGTGTTGTGAATATACTAAAAACCACTGAGTTATATATCTCAAAATGGTGTGTTTTATGTTATGTAAATTTTAACTCAGTAAAAAAATTGGAAGAAAAAAGAAGAGTTAAATAACTTGCCAAAGGTGACACTTGGTCAGACCTAAGATGGAAAGAATAAAGCAGTGAAAAAGTCACACAGTCCCTGTCTTTATGGAGTTTACTCTTCCTGGAAGCCCAGACCCATCTAGTGCATGCTGCCACTTGTGGTGGCTTGTAGTTACTGTCAGTCACCACCAGATGGTAGTATTGTTGAATAAAAATGTGAGTGGAAAATGGGTGGTTCTGCCCTCCATTATTTTTTGTCATGATAACGTGAAAGGATTGTAAAATTGGGGATGAGTAAAAAAAATAGAGACATCTCAATCTTATATACCTTCTTATTGGCATACACACCACAACCTATGAAGTATTTTTGTCCCCATATCAAACAGAAGCAGATTAAATAGTTGGAACTTACTATTACTTTATGGGATTTACAGGGGACGGAGGAACATGTTAAACAACACCATGGGGATACAATCAGCAAAATCCAGACTGTAAAAATCTAGGATAAATGATCCAAATTTTTTCTGTATAAATTGTGAAGAAAAACACAAGGGGATGGAAAAATTAGGTTAAAATTTTGGATTAAAAATTACTTAAAAAACATATCAGCCAAATGCAATGTGTGGCTTTGTTTCAATCCTGAGTCAAGCAAATCACTGTAAAAACATTTTTTTTGAGGTAATTGGGGGAAATTTTTAGAAATTGATGATATTAAGGAAGTATTGTTAATTTTGTAATATGTGATGGTGATATTGTGGTTATGTTTTTTAAAGGAGTCTTTATCAGAAGAAGATATAACAACTACAGTCTTTTGAAGTTGTTACAACAAGCAAACGGAAAGGACATTCTTGGGTGGGAATGGGGAGAGGGAGGAGGGAGGGGGGTTTCGGTGATGGGCCATAATAACCAACTACATTGTATATTGACAAAATAAAAATTAAAGAAAAATAAAATAAAATAAAGGAGTCTTTATCTTGTTGAGATACATACTGGAATATTTGCAGTTAAAATAATAAGAAATCTGGAATGTGCTTAGAAATTGGGTTAAACAGTTCTTCCAAAGGTGATAAACAGTAGGAACAGACTAATTTGAGACACTAAACGTATGTTAATTCATGCAAGAAAGATCCTTTCAACTCCTACTTTATTTGAGGCATGTGAGTCACTTGGGAAACACTTTCAGAGCAATGGTTGAACTATTGAGAGGTGATGTGGCCTAAACCACTGACCTAATTGATAAGAAGAGCACAGCAGTACTGAAGGAGTGATGAGAGTGAATTATGCTTAGTTGAGAGATTGTCATTTTTCTTTTAAGTAAACTTTTATTTGTGACATGACATACACAGAGAACAGTGCACAAATTATAAGTGTATAGTGCAAAAACTTTTTACAAAGTGAATACCCTAGTGTAACTAGCACTCAGTGAGAGCTGAATTTTGGACATTTTGCTTAAAGTGATGGATATGGGTTGCAGATGGTCCCTCACTTATGATGGTTCGACTTAACAATTTTTTCTTTATGATGGTGTAAAAGCCATGTGTATTCATTATGCTTCTTGATTTATAATGGGGTCATATCCAGATAAACCTGTGTAAGTTGAAAATATTGTAAGTCGAAAACACACTTAGGGTATTTTCAACTTAAGTTGGGTTTATTGGGATGTAACGTGTAACCATATTGTAAATTGAGGAGCATCTGTAGATTTGAAATGGAGATCTTAAACAAAAATAAGGAATTAAAAATGCAAGAGCAACATATCCTTTTAAAATTCCAGGCTAAATATTGCCCTGGAGATATGAAACTTGAAAAACCATTTGTTTGTTGTTCTGTTGGAGTATTAGGGAAACGTAATGAGCAAAATATGCAGTACTTATATAATGCACGTATGTATTTTATGCTAAAGATCAAAACTTTGGATATTTATGAATGAGGAATGAATACAAGGGTACTTTTAAAAGTTTGTTGATGGGCCAGCCCCGTGGCGCGCTTGGGAGAGTGTAGCGCTGGGAGCGCAGTGAGGCTCCCGCAGCGGGTTCAGATCCTATGTAGGAATGGCGGGTGCGCTCAGCCAGCGTGGTGTGGGCGACACCACACCAAGGGTTGCGATCCCCTTACAGGTCACGAGAAAGACAAAAATAAAAATAAAAAATAAAAGTTTATTGAAAATGGAATCAAAAGATAATACAAATCTTTCCATGTACATTTTGAAGACTCCTTGTATTTCTTAAATTCATTAAAATTTTTTTTTTCCCCAAAAGATGACCAGTAAGGGGATCTTAACCCTTGACTTGGTGTTGTCAGCACCACGCTCACCCAGTGAGCTAACTGGCCATCCCTTTATGGGATCCGAACCCGTGGCCTTGGCGTTATCAGAACCACACTCACTCGAGTGAGCCACGGGCCGGCCCCTTAAATTCATTAATTTAACTCTTATTATTAATAGTTTTTTTTTAAATTTTATTGAGGCTGTTATTAGTTTTCAGGATTTATATACTTGATTTTCACAAGGTACAACCCAAAGTAAGAACTGCAGTCTTTCAAGAGGTTCAGGCTCATTTGATATTTTAAGAATTATCTATCAGGAAGAATTTTTGAAGTTAAGGATTATCTTTTTACAGTAGGACTGCAGTCCATGCTAGAATTAGTTGATTCTCCAATAGCTATTCCTGGGGGATAGTCTATAAGGTAGTTGCTGTTATTATCCTGTTTTTCTCATGAGGAAACAGGCAAGGAGAGGCTAAGTAACTTGTCTATGGTCACGTAGTCATTGAGTGGCAGAGCTCTGATTCAGACCAAAGCTGGCTGGCTTCTGAGTATTTAAATAATGAGGTTGTTGTGACGATCCTTAGTTAATAAACATGTTATTTAAAGTGGTTCCTGACTCGATGTGTAAAGTAATTCTTAGGTATCATTAATATTATCACCATCAATACCATTTTTTCAGAGAGAACATCTGGTAGTGCACGGAAATCTTCCTCCCCACAGGGGAAGAAGTGTTTTTAGGTGGATAAATTGCTATGATGCTATGTATGTTTTAAAAAATGTATTTTAAGACATTAATTTGGGAGCTTTTTGAGGTAATAAATCTCTAAATCCCCATGAAAACAACTTTATATGTGTTTGAGTAGTTAAATGTTTGTTTTCTATTGAGAGTGTGAGAAAAATGAATTTTAACTGTTTGAATTCCTGTTGTAATAGAATTTAAGCAGAGTGGCGGTAAGCCCTATCTTTCTGTGATTACGGGGAGAGGAAACCACAGCCAGGGAGGAGTTGCTCGCATCAAACCAGCTGTTATTAAATACCTCACAAGCCATAGCTTCAGGTGAGTATAGACTTCTGTTGTCAATAATGGCAGTTGCCCATTTATAGCTAGGTAAACACTTATAATATACTTAGAAGTATTTGTTAAAATAGTTAACTAAACTTAATCACCTGATTTCAGCCACAAGTTCATGCTTAAATTATGATAGAGCTTTCCCTACTGGATTTATGTTGTCTGATAAACCAGAAGTAAAAGAAAAGTGTTTTTGTCAATAATCATCTGATAAAACTTTCTATCATAAATCTAAGACTCTAAAACAAAGCAAGTATTTGTGGGTTTTTTTGGTAATGTATTATCCAAGATAATTAGATTACACATATAATAGTTTAAAATTTGCTGTTTAGTTATTATTTTGAAGGGAAATATATATTTGTGTATTTTGGATGGAATTGGGGGATATCTGCAGAAATATAGTTATAATTTAGATGTGTTTAAGCCTTAGCAGAAATACTGAAGTTAATATAAATTTATGTCTTCGTAAGTTAAATACAATTAGTGATCTTGGCTGACAAATGTGATATATCTTTTTCATTAAGTGATCACTATTCACTAACAGAAAATAACAAGAAGTCTGAGATTAAGGATCTGTTGATGGATAGATTCCCTGAGGATGTGTATTATGAAGAATCCCCACCCCCTTCCAATTTCAATTAGTATAGCATATTTTGTTTATACCATGTAATGAAATACTAGTTTAGCTACATTATAGAAAATGGTAGCATTAATTCTGAGCATGAAAACAGGTGACATTTCAGAGTTATTTTTACAAAAGGAGAGTAGTTAGACCAGTAGCATGTTGAAATTAATGATCTATTTTAGAGACTAGTGTTGAAATTTTACACTGAGCATGTTGAAAGCGTTACATGGATAGATAAATCTGTTATCAGAGATTTCTTCTTGGTGCTTTCATGATGCACAGAAGCAGTGTAATGCAGACACCCAGTGTCTTATCCTTCATACAGTGTATTCTTCTTCATGATGGTTAAATTCAGGTTTAAGAGGTTTTGAAAAATCATAAATTGCATTTACCAAATTAGTAACCCCAGCCTTAGGATTATATTTGTTTTGACAGTAGATGAAAAGGAATATAAACATAGATACTGGATGGTAAATATTATATTAAGCATAGGCAATCTTGAAATTTTTACCTTTAAAATAATTCTTTTCTCATTTCTGCAGGTTCTCTGAAATTAAACCAGGGTGCTTGAAAGTCATGCTAAAGTAAAATAGATGTCCTTGACTTAGAAGTATGAAGGTTTGTAGGTTAAAATTAGTTTTATTTGCAGCAATTCAGTCAATTCTACTCTAAACTTGTGTTTTATTAGAAATAATGTCAGTATAAAACAAAAAAATTATGATGTTTTTCAAAATTAACGAGTTTAATTTTTTACTGAATCAAATGCCGAATATGTTACCTGTTAAAAATATTAATGTGAATTTTTATTGATTATACAATGTCTAAGAAAATTATCAGCTGCAGTTTTAAAGTTTGAAGTGGTCTTTTTTTTTCGGATAGAATATGTTACCTTTGTATTAATTGTTGTTTGACATTTAGTAAAGTACTAAAGAATTCTATCAGAGGTATTTAAAGTGCTTTGAAACCTGGTTCATGCCCTTTAAAGGCTTGTATTAAAAGAAGAAAGAAGTAATAGTAGTAAAGAAAGAAAGGAGATCTGACAAGAACTCTTGAATACTTTTGCTTTCAAAACTAAATGCACAAAATCATTTTATTTTGCCATATCCTACAGGAAGGAAGACATGCTGTTGTTCTTTCTTTTGCTTTGTGCTCGTATATGATCTTGATCTCTTACCTTTTGTTCAAGTCTTCTATTATATATATTTTCTGGGAAGAAAGTTGGGTCTGAGATTATATTGCAGTTTTATACCTTCCATAAGCAGAAAAGTTTTCAGAGAAGGAGAAATGGTTAGATATGTACCAAGTGTTGCTGCCTTATAGAATTGCTCCTAGAACTGTGTGCATAGTACTGAATGGCTATATTTTTTATTTGAGACATACAATTTCTATACTACAGAAGGCCAAAATCTTATTAACTTAAAACAGATGTAGAAAACATTTTTGATATAATCATAAAAGGAATCTTGCAAATTAAAAGATTTTTACCTTTATTTTGATAAAGAGCCAACTTTCTGAAAGAAAACTTTCATTGATTTCTGTCGTTTGTTAGGTATTACCTCCTGTTAGTATGTAAATTATAATTTCCTTTACACAGGTTTAATGTGGTAAAGTGTAATTTTTCAGTATGAGACAATGGCTTAAATAAATGTAACTTGAGATATGGAGAATATTTTCAGCATATAGAATTTTAGCAAACAATTGTGTTGCTCTTTGTTAAGCTTAAAAAATCATTTGGATCAGGAATTATAGGATTGAGCTGTGTTAATGAAAGAATCTTGAATTATAGAATGGTTTCCCAAAAGAGCAAACATTTTAATGAAAATAAAATTCAAAAACACATGTTTTTATATGTCATGAATGCATGCTTTTAAAAGAAGAACCTATCATTGAATTTTATTTTCACGAAAGTAAGAATATGTGTTTATTATTTAGAAATGGTTAGTGGCTAGTACTGAAGTGTTATTCACGTTTTTATGTTTGCAATCATTTGTTTAAAAATCCCAACAATTTAACATACTTTTTGTAATGTCTAGAAGAGTTATATACATTAAAAATAAAGCAATTTCTTTCAATAACTTAGTATAAAACTATAATTGTTAGTTAACGAAATAAAATATTCTTATGTATAATTTGTATGATTTAAGAGATATGAAAAATAATTCTAAAACCTGGAGTCATTGGAGTGTATGCAGCTGCATATTCATTTTCTGTGTTTTTGTATTTCCTTGCCCAGTTTATAAAAACATCACTTTTGAGTACTTCAGCTAGACTTATTTCAATATTATTGCAATTATGATTAATGAGGGAGCAGTCAAAAGTAGTACAGGTGTGGTATTCTATGGACAGAAACATAAATGAAAGAAGCTGTGTTTTATGCTGTATCAACTTCAATTTTATGCCTTATTTTGGTAAATTTAGTGCTATTTCTTAATCATTATTCATAAGTATACAAATTTGAGCATCATGTGTATTTTTATCAAGATGTTTAATCCTAAACTGCCTCCTACCCTACTATCTAGCACAGTTTAAGCAGCACATAATTATGAAAGAAAAGTTTATAATCCCTCCTTTCTTCTTTTGCCCACTTCTAAATCCTGTATGTCAAAGGTAGTTTGGAGACTGAAGTTTTCACATATTGGTGCCAATACATGACTCATTAGAATGGCTCTTTGTAAACTTAATATTTTAAATTATTTTAGAAGTATAGCACTTGTGTAGTTTGGAAAGTTTTAGTGATGATTATATCCATTCAGTGTTTACCAGTATCTACCAGAGGAAAAAAGAACTAATGTGAACACCACAGGAGGTGTGCATTTGGACCAGGGAAAATCTTAACAGTGTTTTCAGTCTATCCATCTCCTTATTCCAACGTGAGAAATGGAAGCATGTTTTCTTACATTTATTGGCAATTCTTATATCTCTACATTATTTTCAAGTTGAAGTTTCTTCAGTTTATTAGTATCTGCATACTGTTTGCAATTCTATGGCCTTTAAATACAGAACATATTATATATAGCAGAAATTGTGACTTTAAAGTGTCTCGTGTATTATAACACATCGGGGAAAAGCTATACAATTCTTTTGGATGGTTTCCAGTCCTTTGTTTTGGTCTTTTTCTTTTTAATTTCAAGTGTTTTATATGCTTAGAAAATGGACACACATAATAGCAAGATTGGTTATTTCTGAGGTGGAAATTGGAAACTTTTGAAACTCAGGAAATTGCTCTGACAATGTTTTAACTGCTCTCAATTTAAGAAAATGACAAAATGTATAAAAAAGAGAAATAATGTGTGCTGTTTTTTCCAAGTGCTTTTACTAAGTGCTTTCTCATTGTGCAATGAGGTGAAGTTTGGTAATTTTTCTGTGTAGTGGTTAAATATTGCTTATTTTTTTTTACATGTAAAGAAAACAGATTTAAATGTGTGGCCCAAAAAAGTGTCATTTAAAAGGTAAAGTAAGTTTATGTAGAATGTATGTTAACGGTGCTTATTTTTAAAATGTAATTCAAGTTTACAGTATTACTTAATGCCTCTTTACAGAATTTAATAGAGAAATAAGGATAGAACACATCTACATCCCGAAGAGCCTTTTATAACTTCACATTATATGATGACAAAGTTTATTATTTTCCTTAAAGTTGAGCAATTGACTTTTATGGTCCAAATGATGAACTTGTTATTAATAAGTGATTGAATTAACTGGTGGACTTCTCATTAAAATACAGCATTGCAGCTATCATTTAGAGAATATGTTATAAAATTTTCAGACAGTGTATCAGAAACAAAATGTTTTCATTTGTACTATAAAGAAAATGTAATTTTGATGTTAACTCTGTACTTTTCTTTATTGAAAATATTTTATAACTTTGCTTTTAAATTTCTTACGAAACCATTTGCAAATTACCTACTTAATTTAATAAAAACACTTTAGCCACAGTCCCTGTGAGGAAATCCTTCATTTGGTGAGGTAAGGCTAGGGGTTTAAATATTTTAAAAAATTTTCATGTGTAACTTTGTAATTTTAGGGGAAGAAGGTCATAAAAATTTCATTTCTGTACCACAACTTTTCTTCTAGTTTAAATTATTTTGCTATAGCAAATAGGGGTCTGCTTTTGAACTATAAATAAATTGATTAGCTGTGATTTCTTTTTACACATGCTATATCTCTTGAGTGACATCAAAATTAAGAACTGTGTCTCTTGGGGACTACATTAAAGACCTTTGAACTTTATTCAACTCCAAAGCAGAATAATTTACTTATTTAGCAAGGACTTAAAAATATTTGTTCAAAAAATATTTATTGAGTACTCTTACTGGGGATACAGTGTTAACTGAGACAGAGCTTTTGTCTCTAGGTGTCGTATAATTATTCTCTTCAACTATTATGTGTATAGTGATTTATACTATGGAACACTTTTACGTACATTGTATTTTAAATCTCAGGAGCGTCTTATTAGATAAGTATCGCTATTCCAATCTAATGAGTAAAGACACACACTCTTAGAAAAGTTAATTGGTTTGCCAGATAGTGACAAAGGTATACAACTGGAACCTTGGTTCTCTGACTCCTGGTATAGAGCAACTGCATCTGAAATAAGAGTAAGAGTAGATCTTTAAAAAGAGATAATATCCTGTTATCCCCTCCTGAGAGAGGTATGGCTCCACAATATATGTGTATGAAAATCTGCCACTTACAAATCTGCGCTGCATCTGAAATAAGAGTAAGAGTAGATCTTTAAAAAGAGATAATATCCTGTTATCCTCTCCTGAGAGAGGTATGGCTCCACAATATATGTGTATGAAAATCTGCCACTTACAAATCTGCCTTCTTCCTTTATCCAAAGGAAGTTGGTATTTTGGAAAAACACAAAATGCCAATGGAAAAGATAAAAGTTTATTTCTCTTGTCATAAAATTCCAGGTCCAGGACTGATGGGAATGGAATGCTCTTTTCCATGAAGTTTTTTGGGATCTAGGAATTTTTTAGCTTACCACCTCTGCCAACCCAGGGTATGGCCCTCATTTTTCTCAGCCAGGGTGGGTGGCTAGAGCTCTAACCATCACATCAACATTCTATTGGAGGAAGGACAAAGAAGAAGGGAGCAAACAGCAGGTGCCAACAGTCTTAAAGGTGATTTTTGGAAGCTGCCACAGGACACTTCAGCTTACATCCTTTTGGCCAGAACTTAGTCATGTGATCATGTCTTGCTTCCAGGGAGGCAGGGAAATTGTCTATTTCAGATTGCCATATGTTCAGCTAAAATGTGTGTAATCTCTTGGAGGAAAGAGAATTTATGTTAGGGGAATGAATAGCAGTCTCTGACACATCATTTTAAATTACCATATGCAAATAATGTGAAAATTAGTTCTTAATACATTTCTTCAACAGATCTTTGTTGATGGCTTCTATGTGCTAGAAATAAAAAAAAAATCATGGTTGTATTGTTTTAACTTTATTCAAATGATATTAGTAACCAACATGGCTAATGGAATGGACTTTCACTTAATGACTTAACTGCTAATGTGATCCCTTTTGATCTGATAACTCAGTTATGGCAACTAGATTAGGTGTGTACGTTAGTTCTAGTGATACTGCTTAGTTAATTTATTTGTATATTGACTTTCATTTTCTCTTAAGCATTATTGTTCTGGAGCACTCATAGTAATCTCAATTTAGGTAAATTTATTTTGTTAGAGGTTATTTAATTTTAATAGCTAATGAATTATTTGCATTTTAACATTAGTGAAGTTTCAAAATAGAAACATTTCTTAACAGAAGTAAGGAATGACTATATTTTGGAGTAGAGAAATGACAGAGGACATGATCTTTCAGCAGTTCTATCTCTGGGCAGATACAGGAGCAGCCACAGTGTGTGAAAGTGGGATGAAGAAATGTGATGGAGTTATTACTTATTTTCAAGATATCACAAAATAGTCAATACTGAATATGCTTTCTTTCCTCTGGATTTAAAGGCATCAGATGTAAATATTTTTTTAAATAGGAAGCTATGAAAGAATGCATAAATACCCTTTTATTTGCTTTTAGTCTTGTCTTTAGGTATATAGATTGTGGGTTGCTATATAAATGGTATAACAAATGAAGTTCTATTTAAAATGATGTTCTAGAATGTTCTTGCTTGTGAAATTTTGGGAAATTTCAGGGGCTCTCTAAGGAAAACAAAAAATATTAATAGCATTCAACACTGGGCTTGGGACAAGTCATAACCATGGCATAAGGGAAGTGTTTTGGGGGAGGATTGCTGTGTACGATTCTGTTCTAGCCTTAATTAGGAAAGATACTAAGTGGCATGGACTAGCTCAATGAGTGCTCATGGAAGGAAGTATATTAGTTAAAGCATGTTTCTGGCATTGGTACATTAGCCTGCCCTATTTAATATAGGATATATGTATGTTGTGTGTGAGTTTCTTAGCTACTCAGACTGACCTTCCCACCTGGTGAGTTGGAAAACTAAAAAATTCTGGATGAAAATAGTGAAAACACCCTAAAAATATTGCATAGTTCATAAAGTAGTAGGGGCTTAGGCCGAAAATCTAAGTGAAAACATGTAGAGGTGCTTTTGCAAAAGGTGCCTCTGATCCTGACTCACCTTGAGTTTCAATTTTCAAAGTTTTGGGGTGCGGGGACAGAAGACAAAGGCCAGCAGACTTGGGGGCCAAAAGGAGGCACCCCATAAAGCTAGCACCCTAAAGGGCTTCATCCTCAGTGAGGATAAATTAGGCCTTCTTTCCCTCTCGCGGAAGGACTGCAAGGAATGTTGCCTTGGCACTGAGCAGATCAAGAAACCCTCCCTCCCCATCCAAAAAAAAAAAAAAAACTCAAGAAGTTGTGATCACTACTGTCCTTCACAGATTAACAAAGCCCAAAGTCACATCACCCAGGGTAGTAAAAGAAACCTTCAAGAAATGAATTGAGTTTAAAGAGGTTTCAGCCTAATGATGCCACTGTTAGCTTCCTGGCAGAGGTAAATGCAAATGTCAGGGAGAATGCACCTTCATCTTTGCGGGATTAAATCTGATCAAGCCTGTAGATCCAACAACCAACCTATAGGAATTACAGAGGAATATGTCAAACACCATCACTTGGATACAGTCACCAAAATACAGACTGCGGGAACCTCTAACAACACAGTTTCTCCAAATAACTTCAAAGAATTTAAAACCACACTGATGGAGGGAGAATTTATACATTAAGAATTAAGAGGCATATCAACCAATTGCAATCTGTGGACCTTTTTTTGGTATTAGTTCGACAAAAACTGACAAGACAATTGGCAATGTGAACATTGACCCTATAAAGAACTATTGCTACTGTAGGAATGACATGGTTATATTTTTTAAAGAGTTTACTTTTTAGAAAGATACATGCTGAAATATACATAAAATGATACAGTGTCTGGGATTTACTTCCAAATAAGATGGAGGAAATGGTTGGGGGTACTTACGAAACAAGATTGGCCATAAGACGGGAAATGTTGACGATAGGCATTCTTTGTACTATAACATCTACTTTTGAATATATTTAAAACTTTTAAAAAGTATTTTTACAAAGTTGGTGTAAAGCTGGAGAAGTGGATATAGATTTGGCTCTGGAATGACTTCCACAGCACTGCAGAGTTAGCAACCATAGTAGCTGCTACCTCTGCCATAATTTAAATGTGAAGAATCAGGAGGCCACCATGGCACCATTGCCATAACTGTCTCAATATACCCAGAGCTGGTGATGAGGTGCAGAAAAGTGTTGCAGGAAAACCTGACATGTCCACAACTTAACTTTTTAGCAGAATGGGCCATCGCAGTAGATAGATGGCCTCTATCTTCTGCCTCCCAAATCTCATTGAGTGTATCTAATTGGTGGAAGCTATTTTATATATAGAATTTTATCTGCAAGAGGGGTCTGGTAAATTAATTTTTAAACTTTCCAGCCTCTCCAGTACAGAAATGCTCATTAAAAAAAGTGGAGCTGGAGTGTGATTACCAGATGTCCATACTATTTTATATATAGAATTTTATCTGCAAGAGGGGTCTGGTAAATTAATTTTTAAACTTTCCAGCTTCTCCAGTACAGAAATGCTCATTAAAAAAAGTGGAGCTGGAGTGTGATTACCAGATGTCCATATTTACTACATTGATGGTACTTGTCAAACCAGACACTAGAAATAAAATGGGTTGACACTTGTCATAAAGCCCTTGCATGTCAACTGGCACAGGTATACCAGGAAGTACCCCAAGTCCAGGATAAACTTAGTACTCAATTGCCAATAATACACTTTCTTTGTTACTTAATGTAGCTTATTTGTATATTAAGACAAAAATGGATAAATTGAATATTGGAAAAATTTGCCATAGTTAAGATAAAACAGTAGGGTTCAAAGAAATTAATCTTTAGGCTAATTCCCTGAACTCCCTTTCCCCAGAGTAGTGATTCTCAAGCTATAGCATACAGAAGGATCATCCACAAAGTACTTAGTTAAAATATATATTTTTACCTCCCTTCAGACTTCCTGAATCAATCTGAGAAGGTTGGGCCCTTCATTTTAAATAAACACCCAATGTGAGTCTGATGCCCTTGGGCCACACCTTAAGAAATACTACCCTGGAGGTATAGCCCACCATACGAAGACTTTATCCTTTTCTTAGCTACTCAAGGTACTGTTCCTTGGCTTCTACCCCAATCCTGGTTTGCATGTTTGCAGTCATAACCAGTTCTGCCATGGGACACAGAAAGAAATCTGTATTCTTTTAAATTTACATGTAGTAACTTATTTAATCCTCATAACAAATCAGTGGAGGAAATTGAGGCACAAAGAGGTTAAGCACCTTACCAAGGATTACACAGATAGGAAGTGATGGCCAGGATCCAAATTAAGGCAGGCAGGCTCTAAAGTGTGTGCACTTAACCATGATGCTGTATTATCTTTCACTAAGCTAAGACTTGAAATTAATCAAGGAGAAGACCAAGATGCATTTTACTTGAGCTGTCTTAGTAAGCTAATGAAGCATACTGGCCTTACTGGAAGGCCCTTCAGATTTTCACTAAATTCTCTCCAAGGTTCTTATGGCTTCAGTCTACTGCCAAGTTCCAAAGCTACTCTCACACTTTTACATTTTTGTTGCAGTAGAACCCCCCTTTTGGTACCAAAATCTGTATTATCTATTGCTTTATAAGAAATTACCACAAAACATAGTGGTTTAAAACAACAATAAATATTATTCTCAAAGTTTTATAGGATTTGGGAGTGGCCTAGCTGGGAGGCTTTGGCTTGGAGTATTTACAAACAAGATTTTGGCCTGGGGTGTCAGTCATCTGAAGTCTGGACAGGCTGGGGAAGTCCACTTCCAAGGTGGTAGCTCACTCATGTAGCTTGTAAGTTGGTGCCATGTAATTGGTGAGAATCCTTAATTTCTCCCCATGTGGACCTCTTCAAAGGCTCTTTGAGTGTTCTTACAACATGGTGGCTGGCTCTGCCCAGAGTGAGCCCTTTATGAGAACAAAACCAGCTGCAATGCCTTTTATAACTAGTGTTGGAAGTCTCACCATTATCTGCTAAATTCTTATCTGTTAGAACCAAGTCACAAGTTCAGCTCACAGGCAAGCATAGGGGAATTAGCTCTACCTTTTGAAGGATAGCATGTCAAATAATTTGTGGACATATTTGAAAACCATTATGTTTATTATGTGCTAGGCACCACTAGGTAATTTGCAAATGTACCCAATATAATCTTCATAACCACCAAATGGGGTAGGTATTATTGCCCACATGGCAGACATTGTTGGCTTACTCAACAGGTATTCTTTCTTGTTATCACAACTGATTTTGTTCAGGTATCTGGTGGCAACGTGCTCAGGGAAGATTGACCCTTCTCTAGCCCCAAGAAGGTGAATTGTGATTGTTTGAAAAGCCAGTTGTGGCAATCCCATTTCCCTTTGCCAGTGATTGGTTAAAGGGTAAATAAATATATGACTGTGCCAAAGAGAATTCTACTAGGATAGTTCTAGGAAAGGGTTTCCTTTGTAATATAGAGAAGCACATGAGAGGAAATATTCTGTTCTTCAGCAAGACTTTGTGTCTATATGTGACGCCTGGAATTGCAGTCACCGTGTTGAAATCATAGAGACAAACCTAAGGCCCTTAGCCCATGCTAAGGTGGTGGAGCATACAGAGGAAAGAACTTCTGTTCTTGATGACGTCATTGAGCCCCTAACCTAGTCCTGGAACCAAATTTTGGCTCCCTTGTTATGGGAGACAATAAGCTACTTTTGGTTGGGTTTTGTGTTATTTACAGCTAAAAACTATATAATGAATATACCCCATTTTACAGACTGGGAAACACATAGATGATGTAAATTTCCAAAACTTTGCCAGCTAATAAAGCAGAGCCAGGTTTCAGACTGAGATCTGTATGTCCTAAGCGTCTGGTACTTGCTTGTTGTGTCAATTAAGTGATTTTTCTCCAGCAATTCTTAGGAGTCAGGGAGGAGAAACAGACATCAGTTGGTTTAAGCAGGGTTAGTAATTGGCAGACAGGTATGGTAGGGGTCAGTGTGGAAAGGAAGGGGGAAGGAATTCAGGGTACTGTACATAGAGGGTTGAAATGGTTGACTGTGAGATACAGGCTGGGTAAGGAGTCACTGGAATCCAGAGGGGGTTGATAGACTGGGAAAATGGAGGTGAGTAGTGAAGGTGTAGATGAAGTAAAGAAATTTGGAAAGTTTGAGGAAAGTGAAAGGAGGTTGTAGAAAGGGAGAGAATTTCAGAGTTCAAGATATTAGGGGTGCGGATATTTGTTCCCAACAGAGTTTGATTTGTGGCTGAGCTTGGAGTTAATGGTCATCAGAGTGGAGAAGGTCACAGAACTGATATCAAATTTCAGGATCATCCACTTTGTGTACATATTACCCAGGAAGGTGACAGGCGATAGAGTGGAGAGGAAGATTGAAAGCCAGTCTGCTGGAAGTATAGGTGAATTAAAAAAAAGTTTTCTTGGGCCGGCCCGGTGGCGCACTGGAGAGTGCGCCGCTTGGGAGCACGGTAGCGCTCCCGCTGAGGGTTCGGATCCCATGTGGAGACCGGTTCCCGCTCACTGGCTGAGCATGGTGCGGGCGCAACACTGAGGGTTGCGATCCCGTTGCCGGTCAGTAAAAAAAGACAAAAAGGAAAAAAAAAAAGTTTTCTTTATTTGCATGGTTTCCATCCTTCACACTGATAGGATCTGACTCACCACAGCCCCATTTTGAGGAAAGATTTATAAGGATTATTTTGCTTTAATCTGCTGCTTTGTACTGACTGGAGAGATGAGATGGATAGGGTCACCGGGAGGAGTTAAGAGGACAAAGTTGTGAGAAATGGAGTTTCCCTGGTCTTTCTGAACAATTCTTTGCAGTGGGACCTCACTGTTTTGTTTGAAGTTGTTTCTTCCTGTTTTTTTATTCATCTGAATTTATGAAAACCAATAAAATATACTTTAAAAAATTATCCAATATATCGGATTATTATGGTTTCACTATTTATAGAAACAATTGAGAATTGATGGCAACTCTCCTGAATCTCTTTGCTAAGACTATGAGGGGGATGGGGCTATATACTAAGAAGAGATCACTGTCTCTTTAAGCTCCGAACTAAGTTTGTCTTTTCATTGTTCTGTCTTTTTAGGTAAAATTAATTTTTTCACTCCAAAAGTAATTTCTGGCAGTTGGTTACTTAGGAATCTATTTTTAATGCATCTTATTAATTTTGTATTACACTCATGAAATGATTAGCTAGAATTTCTGAATATAGTTTTTCCCTTGGCCCTTATATTTCTTGTTAATAGTCATGTTAATAGTTTTAGGTCATATGCTTGTGATTTTATTGTAAGCTAACTCAAGTCTTTTTTTGGAAGTAGGAAGGATAAAAATCAGTCAGTCTATATTTTTGAGGGAAAAAGAAACAAGGTGCAAAGGGAGACTCACAGTGTGACCCCCTTTTTTTTTTAAGGATTTATGTAGATAGATCTATACATCTCTGTGTACATATACGTATGTATGTATGTGTATACACACATTAATGCAAACCCTCATATAGAGTGATTAGAATAGATTCCAGGCCCCTCATGACTCAGCTTCAGGAGTGTCATGTTCAGAAGACAGTAAAAGTAATTCTAATCTTTATTTGTATTCCTCAGAGAACTTACATAAAACACTCTTGTTTTATATAACACAAGTTATATAAATGTAACGTATGAACACCTCTTCAAATCTGCTTTCCCCACATATTCTTTCTGTCTCTTCTGTCTTATTCTCATATCCTGTAGATAGCTCAGAACGTCTGTCTCCATGTTTTTTACTCTCCCCCTTTAACCAAAATCCTCCCTGATACCTCTGCTAGTGCTTGGCTTCATCTATCACCCCTTCCTCTTACTTTCCAACTCTCCACCCAACCCCTTGTGAATAATAGTGCTGGGCCTTTTGCACATAAATCTTTCATCTCAACTCCAAGGTTTCTTGTAATCCTCCTCCCTTCCCCCGCCCCCCTTACTGATCCTATCTAGTAAGACAATGTGGGGTGGGGATGTGGGGAGTAAGAAGTGCTCAGGGTGCAAATGTCTGAATTTTTTTGTTAGTAGGCAGAAAGGAAGCTAGGAATACTCACACAGCAATAATTTTTGTCCCTGTTTCACATGAATTTCTGAAAGATTCTGTAAGAAACTGTGAACAGCAGGTTACCTTGGGGATAGGTCTGGGGAGTCAGAAGTAGGAGAGGGAGATTTTACTCTCATTGTCTGGACTTTTTTCTTTAAAAACTGTATTAGAAAACCATTTTAAACAGACAAAATTAAATTAATGAATGTTTTAAAATATACTGGAAATGTGATATTTGATATTAGAGTGAGTTATCTAGTGTATGTGTATTTTATTATATTTTACCTTAGGCTGCTTTCTAGTACCAAATATTGTAATCAGATAATTGAGCTGGTGTCTGTAATGATCCAGTAGTATCAGGAAAAGCATTAATCTACCTTTTCAAACTCTAAAATTGTTACTATAACTGCTAGAAGGGAGGACAAATCCAGGATAGGAGTTTCAGAGTGACTTACATGAGATAAACCAAGTTTAATAGAAACAAATATCCTGAGCTGAATAAAGGCTTATATTTGCAAGTTGAAAGTGCTCTCTAAATTCTAGGTGGGATCGATGAGAAAAAAGACACCTAAACATATTCTGACAGAATTCCTGGATCTTAAGGTTAAAGAGAAAAATCTCATAAGTTTCCAACCAGAAAGAAGTTATTTACAATTGGAAGAGAATTGTACTGGCATCAGACAATGGAATCATATCTATAACCTATTGAGAGAAAAGGAAAGTAACCCAAGAAGTCTCTTTCCAGCCAAGCATCCATCATTCATTCACCAGCCAAGGTGAAAGAGATGCAGAAATGTAAGGATTCCAAGAATATATCACCCATATACTCCCTTCTGAAGAAACTATGAAAAGAAGACTCTAACTGACCAGCAAATTAATGAGACTAGACATTTCAAGAAAGAAGATGAAGTAGAAAGGAAAAATGATGAGTGAACAATGAGCCTTGTAATATTCATGGATGACAGAATGACTGGAAGTGTGTACTATATGTGTTAAATAAAGATGCTTAAGATAAATGAGACTTACCTAATGAGAGCCTGGGAGTAAAAGCTGCCAAATTTTTCAGCAAAACCCAAGAGGTGGGGTTGGGGAATGGGGAGTAAGAGGTAAAAACAATCTTAAAAAATATCTTGTTGGGGGTGGAGGGAAAGTATCAGGGAATAGAGTAACTTGGTAGGGAAATAGTATCTTTTCACATAATAGCAATAAAATATGTGATGCATCTTTAAACAAGAACACAACTAGGGCTGGCTGGTTAGCTATGTTGGTTAAGAGTGTGGTGCTAATAATACGAAGGTCTGGGGTTCAGTTCCTGTACTGGCCAGCTGCCCCCCAAAAGACCCCATCACTACTGCAATGAGAGAGCGTAATATCATTTTGAGCTTGTAAGGGGAAGAATAAATTGTAACTTGATCATAGCAGTAAATATAAAGGAAAAGAAAAAAGGAAATTAAAGAAATAAGTTTAATAGTAAGCATAAGCAAGAGAGGAATAAAATCAAGAATATCAGTGGTTATATTAAATGTAAATGAGTTTAAGTTTTTATCAAAGACCATCAGATTGAATTAAAAACAAACTCAGTTATATGTTGTCTACAAGAAACTTAAAGTGATAAAAGAAATAGTTAAAGTGATTATTATGCTTATGGATTCTGTGGGTCGGGTATTTGGACAAAGCAAAAGAGAGACTGAAATCACAATGGAGATGTTTTGTTTCTTCTCCATGGTGTCTGAGGCCTTGTTTGGAAGACAAGAAAGCAGAGGACCCAAAGGTCAATTCTGGATTGGAAAAGCAATACCACATACATGCAAACAAATTAAAAATGTGGATTTTTTTGGTGGCTGGTCGGTACAGAGATCTGAACCCTTGACCTTTATGTTATAACACCACACTCTAACTGAGCTAACTGGCCAGCCTTAAAAATTAGGGTATTTTTAATATCAGAAAAGGTGGGCAAACTTAATGACCTATTCAGGGAGAAGAACATTAGATGTAAAAGATGTAATACATGAAGGTGTGCATCAAACAACATAATAGCTAAATATATATAAATAAAAAATTTATAAATGCAGGGATAACTTCATAAAAATGAAAGCAGGTTTTACTGTACCTCTTCCAGAACTAAGATCTAGTAGACAAAAAGTAAGACCATAGAGAAACTAATAGACACACTTGCTTTAATAAATATATACAGAATCATACATTCCATCAGAATATATATTTCCGGGCCGGCCCGGTAGCACACTGGAGAGTGCGCCGCTTGGGAGTGCGGTGGCGCTCCCGCCGAGGGTTCGGATCCCATGTGGAGACCAGTTCCCGCTCACTGGCTGAGCGCGGTGCGGGCGCAACACCGAGGGTTGCGAGCCCGTTGCCGGTCCCCGGTACGGGCGTGACACTGAGGGTTGCGATCCCGTTACCGGTCAGTAAAAAAGACAAAAAGGAAAAAAAAAAAATATATATATATATATATATATATTTCCAATGGCCATTGACTATTTACAAAAATTGATCATAAGCTTGGCCACCAAAAAAAAAAAAATCTTAAAAGTAGAGATTTTTATATTTCACGTATCTGATGAAATTAGAAGTAAATGAATAAAATTAGAAATGTTTAAAAGACTTGGGCCAGCCCGTGGCTCACTTGGGAGAGAGTGGTGCTGAGAACACCAAGGCACCGGGTTCGGATCCTATATAGGGATGGCTGATTAGCTCACTGGTTGAGCATGGTGCTGACAACACCAAGTCAAGGGTTGAGATCCCCTTACCAGGCATGTTTGGAAAAAAAAAAAAGATGTTTAAAAGACTTAAAAATTTTAGCCAGTTATTTGAAATTTAAGATGACCCTCCTAATTCTTGCATCAAATTAGAAACTAAGTTGACTCTGTAAAGCAAAAAAAAGGAAGACTCAATACAACCAAACCTGTAAGATCTAGCAAAAACTGTACACAAAGAAATATTAGAACTCAGTGCTCATCTTAAAATACTGTAAAAATAACCATAAAAGAGAATAGAGGAAGAAATTTATAAAAAGAAAGACTATATTAATAAAATGTAGAAAGTAGCAGAAAAGAGAAATCAAAAGTTTCCTCTCGGGCCGGCCCGGTGGCGCACTGGAGAGTGTGCCATTTGGGAGCGCGGCGGCGCTCCCACCGAGGGTTCGGATCCCATGTGGAGACTGGTTCCCGCTCACTGGCTGAGCGTGGTGCGGGCGCAACACCGAGGGTTGCGATCACGTTGCCAGTCCCCGGTGCAGGCGCGACACTGAGGGTTGCGATCCTGTTACCGGTCAGTAAAACAGACAAAAAGGAAAAAAAAAATGTTTCCTCTCCCAAAAAGGTGAATACTTTATGAACTAGAAGGTAACAAAACACAAAAACCCAAAACAAAACTAATAAATTAAAATACACATTTAGGGCCGGCCCGTGGCTCACTCGGGAGAGTGCGGTGCTGATAACACCAAGGCCCCGGGTTCGGATCCCATATAGGGATGGCCGGTTCGCTCACTGGCTGAGCGTGGTGCTGACAACACCAAGTCAAGGGTTAAGATCCCCTTACCGGTCATCTTTAAAAAAATTAAAAAATAAAAAAAAAAATACACATTTAACTTAGCAAATCTACACTGAATTCTTATAGAAATAAAAACATAGTCTGAAGATGTATGAGTATATTCAAAGATATTTACTGCAGTAATGTTCATAGTGGCAAAAACTGGAAACAGTGAATGCCCTTGGAAAGGGAATATTGAAGCCATACTGTCAAACATATACAGCCACTCAGAAAGGTGTTAATCCTGTTCCAGTTGCCATGTAGCAAATTTCCCCACAATTTACATAAGACAACAATTCCAGTTCCTGTTTGAGTTGCCATGTAACAAATTTCCCTACAATTTACATAAAACAACAGTTTCATTATGCTTAATATGCTTAATTTCTGTGGGTCAGGAATTTGGACAAGACATAATAGAGACTGAAATCACAATGGAGATGATTCTCCATGACCTCATTTGGAAGACAAAGCTGAGAAGGACCCAATGGCCAGTTCTGGAAACATCTGCAGGGCATTCACTCACATGTCTGCCATTTTGGCTGTTGGCTGAGACCATAGCTAGAACTGTTTGTCACAATGGAGATGATTCTCCATGACCTCATTTGGAAGACAAAGCTGAGAAGGACCCAATGGCCAGTTCTGGAAACATCTGAAGGGCATTCACTCACATGTCTGCCATTTTGGCTGTTGGCTGAGACCATAGCTAGAACTGTTTGCCAGAACTTCTACAAATGGGCTTCCAGTGTAACCTGGGTTTCCTCACAACATGTGGTGGAGTGAGGGGCCGTATCATTTTTTCTAATCTAGTCTTAGAAGTCATACAGCATTGCTTCTGCCACATTCTATTTGTCAAGACAGTGTCAGGCCCACCCGGGTTCAAGAGGAGGGGAAATGGACTCCACATTTTCTACAGGAGAATGGCAAGGTTCTGGAAGAGTATGTGGAGCATGACATTGTGGCAATTTTTTAATAATACAGTCTACCACAGATTCATACCGGTTAACTTGGAGGGCATTCCATGATGTATTATATTGTTAAGCAAACAAACAAAAATCAGAAAAATGTATATAATTTTGTTTTTGTAAAACAGTTAAGGGCAACTGATATATGTGCATATTTATGATTATATGAACAGGTAAAAGTCTATGTAAAGATAAACAGTAGATAGTTAACTTTGGTTGAGGGTAGTGGGCCAGACTGGGTGCAGAGGTGGACAAGATGGTGAAAGGATATGCATACCTACGTACATATGTACAAATACAAGAAAGTGCTAGTAGGAGAGAGAAAACGATGGAGAGTGGGTGTGACAAAGTTGCATGTATGTGTGGGTTCTGAAGAACAATGTTTAGAACAGTGGAAAGGACTATATGATATGGACCAAAGGTCGTGAGCTTCACAAGCAGCAGCATCTCTAGGTAGCTCTGATAATTAAGATCAGGGAACTACCCATTTTATTGCTTATGTTAACAAAATAGGCTTGAGTCCAAGTGATGATCCTATTATCAGGAAAGGCAGTTTTGCTTTTCTTGAAGAAGAGGTTTCTGCTAAAATTTTATTCTGCTATTGTTTTTAGAAGAATGTTGTGTTGGCAATCTTGCTAACCTATTGGGCCAATATCTGAATTGGTTACATCCTCTCTATGGTTTCAAAGTTTTAAGTGACTAGTTATAAATGATAATGGAAAGATTACTTTCAGATGTCTAAATGTTACATTCCTCTTGGTGTATCAATATTGCTTTTTGTTTTGGAAACACTATGATGTGTGATTAAGTGATGTATATGTACCTGTTAGCACTTACATGGGAACCAATTATCTATACCTTTCTTTGCTCGCTTGCTTTGGGGTTTTTTCCTAATCACTAGTACTCTGAAGAGGTTGGGCAGAGGAAAAGAGTCTAAAAACTAAGCCAAGGGTTATTGCTTTGTCTAGAGTTCTCAGATAAGGCTGGTTACATGAAGCTTGAAATCAGTAGAAGTCAGCCAAGGAATTCACTTTTATTCCCAGAACTACCTAGAATCAAAGAGGCCAATTTTCTCTGAAACTGTAGATGACTGTTGTTCTTTTAATTCTTTATAGATGGATTCTATCCCCAATAGTGGCCATAATTCAGAATTGAGTATGACATATCTGAGGACTTTTTACCACCAGAGGTCAGAAACTAGCCCGTGAATACTGCACTTCCTCCATCAAGAGAGCTCTAGTAGATGATGTTTTATGTATTTTTTATTTGGTTCACACTTCTGATGAGGTTCAGAATATTTACCAGATACCTTTGAGGTTTGAAAGGACCTCCTGTATCTTTTTTATGCCAAACTTTAACAACCGGATTACTTGGAGTCTTCACTATAATCTACCCTCAATGATTAACCTCAATTTTTTTTTTGTCTTCTTGCTATACACACTGACCATCCCAACTTGTTTTTATTGTGGTAGTAATAAAATAAAAAAGAAAATGAACCAGTTAAACTCCTAGTAAGAACACATGGATGAGCTTAACATATCTCATCCATTTTTTGTGTCCTAATTGGAAATTGTTGACTGGTTTTTTTTTGGCTGTATCTTTTTGGCCAGATGCTACTAAATAAGATCATTTCCTGTTTAGTAGCTATATCAGGTTTGGCATTAACTTAAATGATTGAGTTAATGTGTCACGGGCCATTTAGGACAGTGCACTTGTTTTTCAAATATCCTCATTTTGCTCAGTGATGTTTTTTCTACTTTAGTTCCTCTTTGATGTGCTGAGAAGGGATTGAAACTAGGGAATAAGTGATATGAAATGTAGTTTTACATGTTTACAGTTGAGAGATTTATTTAATTTGGGGGGAACTCGTTTGAGAATTCAGTTTTAATATTTCATTGAAGGCAGATTGGTGTATTTTATTTAGTGGTGTCTAGTTTAATGATTTTATCAGTTATTGTGGAATTTGGTAGAGGCATTTAGATATATTTAGCCTATCTTGATGGGTTGCATATTGAAGGGTATGAGCTTCTGCTTTTCTCAGGCTCTCTTCTGCCCTTGGCAAATCCTTCCAAAGTGAGGTTCCAGGGTATGCTGTCACCTTCATTGTTTGTTGTGGCCCCATCCCTAATGCCAGGAACCAGACCGGAAAACAGGAGCTGAGCTCCAGGAGAGGGCTGCCGACCCCCTTGGCAGGAGGGGGGAGTGCCAGCTTGTTTCTTACCTATTGATGCCAAGCATGGTGTCCTGCTGCCTTTGCTCCCAGAGATAATGCTGGGTGATAGTCCACATGCAGCATGGACAGAGAACCAGTTTAGTGTTGTCTGATGCCCTTTGGGTTTAGCTTTGGATTACAGCCTAAGATGTTGATGGGTGTTATGGGTTGAATTGTGTCCCCCCACCAAATCATATTCAAGTCTTAACCCCCAGTACTTAAGAATATGATATTAATTGGAGGTAAATCTTTTCAGAGGTAATTATGTTAAAATGGGGTCATTTGGGTGGGCCCTAATCCAAAATGGCTGGTTTTCTTATAAAAAGGAGAAATTTGGACACAGAGCTATGCATAAAGGGAAGACTGTGTGAAGACATAGGGAGAAGATGGCCATCTACAAGCCAAGGAGAGAAGCCTGGAACAGATCCTTCCCTCACACCCCTCAGGAACCAACCCTGCTGACACTTCGATTTTGGACTTTCAGCCTCTGGAACTGTGAGACATAAATTTCTGTTGTTTAAGCCATCCAGTCTGTGGCATTTTGTTAGTGGAGCCCTAGCAAACTAATACAGTGAGGTTGGATCAGTTCACTCAGCAGTGTGTGTTCAAATCTGTGAGAATGACCATTTCACTGCCACCTTCTCAACAACGTGTATTGTCATATCTTAATACTTCCCAGTGTTCAGCACATGCCTGGGTAAAGTAGTATTAATGTTTGTTAAATCAGTAGATGAATGATTGTGTTGAATCTCTGAACTTTTTTGCTTTTTTGCAAAAGCAGCACCCAGTATTCCCTGTAGGTATCTCTGAGAATATGTCCAGTTGATACCTTCTCGATGTTGACAGTTTGCTTCCTCATTTCCCCCTCCTCTTCTCCCTGTCTCTCCACTCCCAGCCCAGAAGAGAGGAAGGTCTTCACCTACATCTAACTCTACTTTCACCATCAGTAGAGGGCACCATTGCACACCAGTCCAACTTCCCTTTTAACTCCTTGTCTTCTCAGAGGGACAGGTTTAGGAAACCTCTCTTCTCCCACCTCAGAAAATTGCTCAGATCCTGGGTGTGGCAACCCAAAGTTACAAAAAGCAATTGACTGCATAACCCCAGGTACTCTCTGGAAGGCACCCCATGATGACAAAGTTCTTGCTTTGAATATAACTGGATGAGAATTTGAATGTGATTTCTGCCATGTAAGGTGCTGTGGGGATACAGTCCCTACCCTTAAGGATTTATGCAATAGCAGGAAAGACAATAGGACACACACTGCTACACTATGAGGCAGCATTTATGATAGCACTACATTAGAGATACATGGAAAGGCTATGGGGAAAGAGAAGAAGAGTTTATTTTGACCAGGACAACCAGGAAAGGCTTCACAGTGATGAAGCATCAGATGGAGATGGAGGGAAATGTGCTCTGTGCAAGGAGACAATGTACACAAAACTCAAAGTTATGGTCAGGGTATTTTCAACAACACCCTCCCTTGTAAAGCAAGCCTGAAAACAGGCTGACATTCAGTGGGTATATACCAATGTGAGTGGACCAGTTAGTCACAGTCAAACTGTGTTCTCACTGTGCGGAGTCTGGGTGGGACTCTTGTTAATTATTTTGATTATCACCCCTTATTGGTAAGCCAACCATACTTCCTTTTCTCTGCATTACAACTTTCTCTCTCCTCTTCTCCTTCCCCATACTCTTCCCTCTTCTTTTCTTATCTTCCTTTTCTTTTCTCATTTTTTCTTTCTCCAGAACTGATTGCAAGAAATAGAAGGTACAGATTTGAGGTTTCCTCTCATAAACTTTTCTTGACTTATTTTTGATTGTAAAAGCAATAGTGCTTGTGAGAAAAACACTGAAAATATAAAAAAAGATATAAAGAAGAAAAGATTTAAAAAGTCTCCATTAATCCTATTCAAAACAAACAACTGGATAGCTATTATCAAAAGGACAAGAGTTAACAAGTGCTGGTGAGGGTGTGGAGAAAAGGGAACCCTTGTACAGTGCTGGTGGGAATGTATATTGGTGTAGCCATTATGGAATATACTATTGAGTTCCTAATAAAAAATTGTTTTAAAAAATTTATCTTTTACATCCTAAGATATTGTGGAGCAGTTGGGGGGAGGGAAAGAGGGGAAGGAGGATGGGGATAGGGTGGGAAGAAGAGGGTGGGAGATGTGGTGTGAACCCGTGACACCCCCTCATTCTGGCAGGGGAGCCTGGGGTGTTTCCAGCGGCAGCCTGGTGGTCGTCACTGGGCTGGATGCGGTTGTAGAGGGGGCATGGCTGAGGCCCTCGGCCACCCACCATCCCAGTTTGGGAGCCCGAGGGGCTTCCGTTCCCTCTAGGTTTTACAGGTGTTCTTTGGTGGTGTTAGACCTTTACTGGTTAATGTCAGAACTTTGTCTCTGATCTGTGGGTTTTCTTTCACTATTCCCACCACTTAAACTCTGCACTAGAACTAATTTGCTGTCCTTTGCTTACTTCTAAAATGGGGGAACTTCCTGTGGGGACCAGAATTTGAGCCCTGTGGTTGAGCTAAATTGCTGCTTTGCTGCTGATTCTCTGGGGAAGGCTTTTTGTGCAGCTCAGTTTTTAACTGTTGACCTTGTAAGCACTTCCAGGTCTGGGTTGTGTGGAGACTCTGGTCTGGGCCTGTGTCTTTTCAGCAAACTGCCCCTCCTCCAGTTCCATATTCCTGACCAGTCTCCACTGGGTGGTCCTGTGCTGATTGGAGGGCAGATCAGCTATCCATGCTGTGCCTCAGTATTCCCCCAGTGGCTCGTGTCCCCCACTGCCCACACTCCAAACACTTCCATGCGATGGGCCATTCACAGTTCCCTTGTGGTGACTCACTGGCCGCTGAGTGGGTTCTTTTTTCAGTTGTTGTGGCCCCTCACTCCTATGTGGGTCCACAGGAACCCTGTTAGTGGTCTTGCTGGCCGGTAGACCACCAAGGCCCTCTTCTACCCTACGGCCTCCAAGCAACTTCATACAAAAGGCACAGCTGTGGCTTTTGCCAGCTCTTGCTTCGTGTGCTCATGAGGGCCAGCCTTGAAATGGCCGGGGCTTGAAATGGTCGAGTTGGTCCTTTCTGTCTCTCATCGTCGGTTCTCCTGCCTTCATGAACTCCATAGGTCTCTCTCCCTTTTCCTCTGAGCTCTAGTGGCCCCAGCTTGGCAGTTCGTTGTTTTTTAATAGTTGTAAATTGGTTGATTGTGGGAGAAGGTGACACTGGGTACCGACTATTCCACTATCTTGATCCCCTAATAAAATTAAAAATAGAATTACCATATGACCTAGCAATCCCTCCTCTGGCTGTATACCTAAAGGAAATGAAATCACCATCTTGTAAAGATATCTTCACTTCCATGTTTATTGCAGCATTGTTTGTCATGGACAAATGGATAAAGAAACTGGTGTACACACACACACACACACACACACACACACACACACACAATGGAGTATTATTCAGAATTAGAAAAGAAGATCCTACCATTTGCCACAACATGGATAAAACTGGAGGACATTATGCTAAGTAAAATAAGTCAGAAAGAAAAATATTACTTATGTGGAATCTAAAAAAACCCAAAAAACCAAATGTACACAGACTGAGAACAATGGTTACCAGGGGCAGGGTGGGGGTAGGAGGAAATGGTTAGGTGTAAGACAAAGGATATAAAGTAGCAGATATGTAGGATGAACACATCTAAAGATCTAAAGTACACCATGAGGACTATAGGTAATAATAAGGTATTGTATTCAGAAGAAAAAACCCCAACTGTTAACACTTTGGTGATTTGCCTTTTTGCTGTGCATATAATTTAAACAAATAATTGTGATCATATTTTGTATATATTTTTGAATCCTGATTTTTGCAGTGAAAGTTAAACCATGTATCTTTTCTGATGTTTTTAGAAGTAATTGTAATAGGTGCTGGCCAGTTAGCTTAGTTGGTTAGAATGCAGTATTATAATATTGAGGTTAAGGGTTTGGATCACTGTATGAGCCAGCTGCCAAAATGAATAAATAAATAAAAGTAATTGTTTTTTTTTTTTTTTTAAAGATGACCGGTTAGGGGATCTTAACCCTTGACTTGGTGTTGTCAGCACCACGCTCAGCCAGTGAGCGAACCGGCCATCTCTATATGGGATCCGAACCCGGGGCCTTGGTGTTATCAGCACCGCACTCTACCGAGTGAGCCACGGGCCGGCCCTAAATAAAAGTAATTGTAATAGTCACAAGCATACTCCATAAAATGTAATATAATTTATTTTCCTGTTGTTGGACATTCATGCTGATCAAAGTCTTCATCATTAATAACGTGAGGACCATCTATCCTTATTTCTAATTATTTCCAAAATACATTCCTAGATTCCTTTTCATCTTTTATATTCCTTTTTCTTTGATTAGATCATTGGGTATCATCCAAGAAGTGGAGAGTTTTGACAAAAATACTCCCAACATGATTCTGATAAGCATACCTCTCTGTCAGCTCTGGTTAAGAACTGCAGAATTAAGGCAATGAAATCTATCAGTGGTGACTGGGAGAAAACGTGTGAAGGACAGGAACCACAATAATATGACCTACCTTTTTTCATGGAGTTAACTTAATTATTCAACCTCCCTGTACTTGCATCTAGAATTCACAGTCAAAGATGTCATCAACCATGTTTTTGCAGCAGACAACAGGGGAAAGCCGGCCCTGCTCCTCTGCCTTCCAGAACTTTCCTCCAATGTCCAACCTGGAAGGGAAGAGGAGACCTGGGGCAGTGCCTAGCTAAAGCTCAACTTTGAAAAGAGAATTTACAGTATTTTGTGCTTTGGTTGGTTATGAAAACAAACAGATAACAAGGTTCTTTAGGGGCTGTCAGGTGATCTGGTATGAAGAAGAGAGGGAAAGAAGGAAGAGGGAATTCTTTGTTGCTTTGCTTTTTAAGACTTCCTGCTCAACTAGAGCACAGACTCAGTGTGAGGATGTCTGACTTTTTAATATCAGACAAATGATCTCATGTTCTGCCATGATATCCTTCATCTGTAGAGTCTAGGACTTTGGCTCTCCTTAAAGCTGCTCTCAGTTCTAATGTTCTGCCATTTTCTCCATAGTCATCTTGTGTACAGGGCTTTTTTTGAGACAGCGAATCTACTTTCATAGATCTTAGATAGCCTAGGTGTCTGCTGGGGTCACCCTGTCCTATGAAAATTCAAATAATTATGAAGCAAGAGTATCAGGAAAGAAAAAAAGACTAAACATTTAATTTAAGCAACCAGAAAACACAAAAGAATTCAAAGAAAGTAACAGGGAGATGAGCTCCTTGCTCAGAAATGTGTACAATCTAAAAACAATCTTTACATTTCTATTACCTGTCAGTGTCAACACAAATGGAATTGACAGGATCAGAAATGAATGAATTAGAACATAATATAGCAAGTGTTGGTAAGTAAAACCAAGAGCTGTTCCCTCAATATTTGTAAATGTCATACGGAGAACTCTGGCAAGACTCACTAAGAAAAAAAAAAATCAGCTTTAGGCCCAAAAAAGGTACTCACAGGTATAGAAGAGATTAAAGAATTATAAGTACTGGGTACTGGGGGCTGGATGTACCTTTCTGGTAAATTTCAATGATTACTAATGAAACAAGGGCACACTTTATCATTGTAAAAACAACTAACAGTCTTGGTCTTCCAGTTGCGGTGCTCAACCAGGACACTGATCAAGCTCTCTAGATAACTGCATAATGTTGCCCAGAACTAAACAAAGATTTGGAAAGATCTGAACAGACACAGTCTACAGGGTTTCCCTGAAACTTGCTAACTGTGTAGGAAATGAGCTTCCTTTGAATATTAACGGCACATTTGCTTCGATGGAATAAGACAGGTTTGTGCAGCTGCCATTTAAGAGCCCTGTCTGGGCAAGACTCAGTTGAAACACATAATCCCTACCTTATGTTCTTCTATTTGCTTACAGCTTGTTGAGTTTTTGCAGCTGGTACTTCTGTTTGATTTGCTGTGTGACTCTTTGCCCTTCTTATTTGCAGTCTTCAGTTTTCTCTCTTCAGTTGCTGATTTTCATTTTTATTGATACAAGCAGGTAGCAGAATGGTTAAGACCATTTATAGGGATTGGATGCATTTGCGGAGCATTTATGGGTTATATTAGACATTGAAACATTTTAGAAAACTACTGTCATAAAGGCACAGCAAAAATAACAGCTAATGTTTATTGAATTTAACTGTGTTGCAAGAGGTGTCTAAGCAGTTGGTATGTACTAATTCATTTAATCCTCACAACAGACCTAGAAGATATAGATGCTATTATTGTCCCCATTTAACAGTGAGGAAACTGAGGCACATAGAAATTAAATAACTTTTCTGAGATTACGCAACATAATCAAGATTTGTACTCAGGCAGGTTGGTGCCAGAGTCTGTACTCTTAACCATTACATTATTGCTGTGTAATTTTGAAAGAATGATAAATCATAAATTATAGGAAAATATTGTTTACATTTTAATGTGGTAAGGTCATTTATTTTTTTTTCAATTTTTAATCTCATTTATTTGGAGTACAGGTGGGAACTAGAGGCATTTTATAAAAACATCAGTTACCAAGTTATCATAGTCCATTTCTGCTGCCGAAACAAAATGCCACATACTGGGTAGTTTCCATTTGTTTTGCATAGTTCTGGAGGTTGAGAAGTCCAATATCAAGGTACCAGCAGGTCCAGTGTCTGTGCTTCCAAGATGGCGTGGTAAGGTCCTTCTAAACCAATCTCTAAAATTAAAAATTTGGACATGGTGAAAGACACCATAAACAAAATTAAAAGAGAAATGACAGACTGAAATATATGTTTGTAAAATATATAGAGACAGATTACTGATACTGTTAATCTATAAACAACTTTTCTATATCAGTATGAAAACAATAAACTGAATTAGAGAAAATTGGCACAGAATATAGATGTGCATTTCAGAGAAGAAATACAAATGACCAATAAATATGTGAAAAGATATTGAATCTTTTTGGCTTATTAATTAACATTAATTATTAAATATTAATATTAACGAGCAAGAGATCACTTTCTGGTTGACAAAAATGAAAAAGATTTCCCACATCTAGTGTTTTGAAGATGACAGGAAAATAGTCACTCTCATACATCATTGATGGACTTCCCTGGAGCATAATTTGGTAGTATTTACTAAAATAAAGGTATACATCTACTCTGAAACCTTGCAAAATTACTTCCTGTTATTATTCCATAGGGATACCTAATTACTCATGCATAATTAAGTTCAAGTGTTACATTGTTTTGTACAAGTATAGTACTGTTTATAAAAGCAAAAAAAGTGAATTTACATAAAGATGGATTAAATTAATTATGATACTTCCAGATGATGGAATACTATGCTGCTTTTAAAGGTTGAAGTTAATCTGTTTTTCAGACTTGTCTGTGACATATTGATTGGTTAAAACAAAAATAAAATAAGTTGCAAACAGTATGTTTAGCACAACGCTATTTCTGGTACAAAGAAAAAACTACATGCAAAATATATGTAAATATATTATCAAAACGTGCAAATATATATAAAATATTGGCTCTAAAACTCATTATGTATGGAGAGGGAAATACAGCATTTCCACCCATTTTTGTGGGGGTTTGAGGAAGGTCACGTTTATTGTAAGCTCTGGTTTCCTGCTTCCACTGTATGTACAGCCTTTTTATGTTTCACTTCTGCTATTGTTTTATTCTGCCTTGACCTCTTCTTGGTTTTCCCAAAAGCCTGCTGATATCAGACTACCGTGTATATTAGAGTTTTACTGAGAATTTTTTTTTTAATTTTAATTTTTATATTTTGGCAGCTGGCTGATGCAGGGATCCAAATCCATGACCTTGGTGTTGTAAGGCTGTACTTTAACCAACTGAGCTAACTGACCAGCCGTTTACTGAGAATTTGGTGGTAACATTAGGGAATTACATTGTAGTAGAGTATGATAGGTGACAATATTTCATGTTAGTCATCTTTGTTCTTTAAAATCCTTTGGCCAAATTTTGCCCTCCTGTCCTTCCTCTAAATAGTTATTGGTGACTCTAGCTTCTCGCCATGTTACTACCCCTTTGTCTCTTCTACAGCCCTCTGTTTTCCTTTTCAAGGGAGCTGGAAACCGCCAACTTTCTGTTTATTTCTTCTGGATAGCAATTCAGTGATATTGTTGTCACCCCCCTTCTAAAAGCATTCTTGCTACTAGCTCATCTTGTAAAATTAATATATCAATCAGGAGTAGCTTAAGCTGTGTATGACAGAAAACCCCAAAACAGTAGTGGGCTATGCAAAATAGAAGGTGATTTTTCTTTTCTATGTAAATGAAACCAGAGGTAGATGTTCCAGTCAGCAACGTGATCTTCAGGGACCCACCTTGCTTTCTTGTTTTTCCAAGCTCCACTCATGGGTTTCATTTCATGGTCCAAGTTGGCTGCTCAAACAAAAGCATATAAGAATGGAAGGATGAAGAAAAGAGCACCTCTTCCCATTAAGGCTGTTCCTGGAGGTTGCCTGGAGATTGCTCACATCATCTTAGCCAATACGTAGCCACATGACTATATCCACTTGAAGGGAGGACTGGGGAAAACAGAGTTTATTCTGGGTACTGTGCATTCCATTGAAAATTATGCTCTACTGCTAAGAAAGGAATTTGGGAGATAACCAGCAGTCTCTGCTATAGCTAACAATGTTTTACCTTGCACATAAGGAAAAGCTTTCAGGTTTATGGAAGAACATGACCAGAGGCATGAAAGTGTGTCACTGTGGCTGGAACAGGACCTGTGGTGAGGCTAGAAAGACAGGCAGAGGCCATATGAGGAAGGGCTTTGAAAGATTTTGTTCTGTAGGCAAGAGGGAGCCCAACATATTCTTATATCTGATATAGATTCTTCCATGGATTTAAGCTGATTGCCTATCTATAAGAGTTACTTTATTTTTTTTTAATATAAAAATTGTAACCTATGAGCCCCAACATTTAGAACACAGAGGAATGGATAAAAACAACCAACTGACAATCCTGTTACCTTAAGACAATTCCTTTTAGTGAGCTGGCTTTGTTTCCTTACAGTCTTTGAAAATGTTGGTGTAGTCATGGTGTATGTACAATTCCAAGTCCTGTTTTTCTTTTTCTTTTTCTTTTTCTTACATAACCTTACATCATGAGCATTTCCTCACATGGCCATGTGAAATTCCTAAATATTATTTTTAAATGACTGTATGATATCCCAGTAAAATAATCTACTTAACTTTTTTTTTTTTTTTTTAAGATGACAAGTAAGGGGATCATAACCCTTGACTTGGTGTTGTCTGCACTACGCTTTCCCAACTGAGCTCACCAGCCATCCCTATATAGGGATCTGAACCCGTGGCCTTGGTGTTATCAGCACTGCACTCTCCCAAGTGAGCCACAAGCCAGCCCCTACTTAACCATTTGTATACGACATTCTACTTTGTTGGCCATTTAGGTTGGGTATTGGCTAAGTTTTTTTTTTACATTTTGTAAGACGTTGATACTTCAACATCAGATTTTTGTTATTTGTTACTATACCATTAGGAGACAGTTTCAAGTATTAGAATAAAGAACTGTGGCTTAGGTAATAAAAGCATTTAATTATCTCACATAATAAAAATTAAGAGATAGTGAGTGGGTCAACAATGTCAGGCTTTGGGCTCTCTCTGCAGATTTCTTGGTTTTTCTGCTTGTCCTATGGTGGCTGCTGTAGCTCTTAGAGCATCAAGTTCAGAGCATCATGACACCACCCAAGACATGAAAGGAAGGCAGGTGTTTCTGCCCATGTCTCCGTGATCTAAACGGTGAGGAACATCTTTCCCAGGAACAAGCAAGAAAACTTTCCTGAACACTTCATTGACTAGGACTGGGTCACATGGCCTCCCATAGCTGCAAGGGAAGCTGAGAAGCCAGCAATCAGAAGATTCTTTTTTACTGTCTTAAACTGTACATCGTGATTCATCCCTTGGTATGGGACATTTTGTCTGTCCCAAAATAGAGGTTCTTTCTGAAAGGAAGAATTAGAAATGACTATTGGGCAGGTAGTCATCCATGTTAATTGTTGGTACTTATTGTGGACACAAAGAAAACCACAGAAACAGTTTTTCAGGTCAAGTTCTCAAAACCTGCCCTGTATTGCTATGCTTGCTAGGATGGAGAAATAAGCCCTCCAAATACAGCGCTGTGATTTTACTTACCTTAAAAAAAATACTGAAACCACATCTGACTTTTTTTTAAATAAAAAAATTCCCAGCAAGCCAAAAAACTGAATTGAAACCAAGTACATTAGAGAATCATTGAAGAGAATAAACTTTGTATCTATAGCACTTTATTAAAAACAGATTTTAATGTATATCTTCTGATAAAAGAGTTAATCTTTGTTGATCGTTAAATATTAGCAGAGTACAAAAAATTGGAGAAAAAAATGAAAAGATAATCTCCAATTTTATTATTCAGAGAGGATCACTATTACTATTTGGTGTAATTATTTTTAGCTTTACAGAAATATATATATATATATATATTTTTTTGTCATTTTTACTGACCGGTAACGGGATCGCAACCCTTGGTGTCGCGCCCATACCGGGGACCGGCAACGGGATCGCAACCCTTGGTGTTGCGCCCGCACTGCACTCGGGAACCGGTTTCCACATGGGATCCGAACCCTCGGCGGGAGCGCTGCCGTGCTCCCAAGCGGTGCACTCTCCAGTGCGCCACTGGCCGGCCCAGAAATATTTTTTTTTATATAAAATTGGGATTTTAATGTACAGGTAGATTAGTTTTGTATCTTACCTTTTATACTTATAAATAACCTTTTTAAAATAAGAGATTTTCTCTGTTTATTGCATGTCTATTCAATGTGTACCTCTTGTCATGCTATAATAAATTAATTAGGAAAAATAATTTGTTTTCTGGGAGGGAAAATACTATAGAAATAAATTGAGCTAGAGAGTTTTCTCATTGGCTGTGTGGTCTTATGTAAGCTGCTTAACCTCTCTGAGCTTCAGTTTTCTCACTTATAATATGGAAATGATAAAAATAATAATACTAGTTTTTGCTATTTTACAGTGATCTTGTGAGGATCAAATGTGATGATTTTTATGGAAGTACTTTGTAAATCAAATCTGAAGGACAAATATTCAAAGTTAAAAGAAAGCTTAATAATGCTAATATTATCTTTTTAAAGTATTTTTTAAAAATCTCATTATTTTAAGTTTAGAAGATTAAAAGACAGGAATTAAAGAAAAAATAATTTTATTTTATATTTTAAATAATAACTATCAGAGATAGATTTGTGCAAAATTGTAAAATCCGTTTAGTATTTGATAAACATTTGAGAACTTAAAACCTTTTTTCCAAATAAAAATTTTAATAGAAATTCTGCTTTTTAAAATGTTTATGTGGTTAAAAAAAGTAAAAAGAACAAATATTTGTTAATGACTAATCTTGAAATTTTCAGTATAATTTTAAATATCTTTTAAGCAGGAAGTGCTCACTTAGGAGAATGTACAAAAATACTTCCTTTTCTCCTAAATGATTAAAAAATGCACAGCTACAATAATTTATGTAATAATAATAATAAGAAGAAGAAAAGTATAGCAGGTTTAGTTTGAAACCAAATCTTGCAATCGTTGACTGCACTTGTCACAAACATGTTTTCCTCTAATAAGCATCAAGCATTTCCCACTACCTCTTTCTTTTTGAGTTCAGACGCTGAATTAATTTCCCAGAAACCTCACTCTTATTTCTGAGTACTCATTTATCTTCCCATGAGATAAAGCTACCAGATAGCCCGGGGCTTCTAAGAGGTTTAAGGTGCAAACCTCTGGAATTTGCATCTGGTTGGAATAATCTAAATGTGACTCTATTTAGATTGAGTGATGAGGAAGATGACTTTGCTGGGTTCAGCTGTGGTTCAGTGATCCTGCTCTGAGAATCAGCTGCTATAAAATTACTGGTTATTATGCAAAATATATTACAACTGAAGCAATGACAAGGGTTTATAGAGAAAACAGGTAGACTTGCTCAATACAGTTAGTAAAAAAAAAAGAATGACAATTTTTCCATCTGGTTCATATAAATAATAGATGCTCATTATAGAAAATTTGGGAAATACAAAAAAGCAAAGAGAAAAACATAAAAATTACTCATGACCTTTCACTTAGAGGCTACCTCTATAAATATTTGCATATGTACATATTTGTAACCTGCCTTTTTAATTTAACAGTATGTTGTGAGCAGGTTCCCATGTCCTTAAAGAATCTTTGACAAATAGTGAGATATTGCCTGTTTCTTAGGATTGAGCCAACAGCAGCAAAGAGATGAAATCAGTTCCTTCTAGAAAAAAGTGGTTGCCTCTAGTGCCCACTCCTGTCTCTCTTTCATTGAGCCCATGACTATTTTTTCTGGTACGCAATGCCAACTTTTGTCAAATCTCAGTTGGATGACATGATATTTTGTTTTGCTCTCCCAGGCCCCCATGGGCTTAATTGCAATTTATAAATATGTACAAACTTTCACAAAGATATTTCAAGCTGGTTCTTTCCATGTAGATTGCATCAGTTAATAAAGAGAATGGAACTTACACTTTTCCTTAACTGACTCAACATTTATCTTTTATCTTGAGTAAGTAGGTATTTCCAAGGCAAGAAGTTAATTGGTAAGGAAGAAAGGATATGCTCATCTGAATCTGGTTTCTCAAAGCTCTGGCCAAATTATTCCAGATTTGCCAATAGGTCAAATACAAATTTTTCACTGAAGTAAAGCTTAAAGCGTATGCTGTTTTCTGGTGAGCTGATTTTTTTTTTTTCAACCATTTTCAATACTGCAAGTAGAATCTTTAAAAAGAAACAAACTTGCATTCATCCACAGCCAATAATCTATACATATTTGGGCTTATGTGCAAAAAAAAATTTTAAACTGCTACATGTAATTAAAACACCACTGGTCATTTTACTTCCAACCTAGCATAGCCTGTTGGTTATATGTTCCTATAAGATACATTTTATTCACTTGAGACCTATGTGTTCAGATTATGAACTGATAAGCCAAATCAATTCTAGTTTTGTGTAACTTTCAGAATACTGTCTGATTTGTAGACACTTCATCTATAAATCAGTATGTCTATAACATCTTCCAGAACTTCAGGAGGGCAAATAAAAGCTATTTTAACACGTCCTTTACATTGTCCGCAGAACTCTTCAGCAGTGAGTGACATTTCTCTTATTTGTATAGTAGCAATAGCTAATAAAAATAGCGTCTAAAAGTGAATGTGTCTGAAATTCATTTCCTATACACTAAACCAGGAAATGAAAGGCATCGTAGGGGAAAAAAATATATTTATAGACAAAAAAAGGCAAAAAACTCTGCAAGGAACAGAGAGAGGGCAAGGAAAACGATTCGGGTTTTTTTGGATGAGAATAAATAGTAGCTTTCAAAGTTTAAAATCAATCTTTGCCAATGAACCATTGGGAATTCAGGATCAGGCAAACCAGCTCATGAGGTTGGGGTACCCACCTGGTGTGAGTGACCTAACAAATAATATTTAAATGATATAGCTGTATCCTGTGGTCAAGGGTATCAAAGATATTGGCAAAATTTAACTAGCTACTATCATAAACAAATGTAAAGACCGTCTGTGGGATCACGTTGGGCTGTTATTGCCTATGTGACCCTAAGCAAGATACTTCAGCTTTCTGTGCCTCAGTTTCCTCCTTTATAAAATGAGATAACAATGGTACCTACCTCATAACTGTTGGGGTGATTAAGTGAGAAAATGAATACAAAGTGCTTAGCTAGTGTATGTTTAGTGTGAATAAATAGTAAGCCAATGTGACTATTATTATTTACGTTGATAAGATTTGGTTTTAAAGATCAAGGGAGCAGAGAATGGCAAGCTGCAGAAGAAAGCAGTATTACGGCACTGTGTCTTAAAAAGCTCCTACCACCCTGGAATTTTCCACTGGGTGCTTAGCTCTGGTCATAGATCTTTCTAGATGTCAGCAGTCCATTATGAAAAAGACTTTAAAGGATTCAGACAAGAGACTCAGAAAGGACCAGAAAGGTGGAGGGGTAAACAATTAAGTGGAGTGCTGGGGCTGAGAGGTGAGCAGGAACTTGGTCCCCTGCTGTCAGGGAAGGGCTGCTGTGCAGAGCTGTGTGGTTAGTTCCTCTCCCTCCAAGCTGTGGGAAGAGGAAGCACGTCTTCCATCAGCAAGGAGAAGGCCGGGCCTTGGTAACACTAATGATCATTAAACCTAGGAATGTATGCTGATGTTAAGGGCCATTAAACATTAACATGGCTATTGGATGTTTAAGGAAAAGACCCACCTCCTTTATCTTCCCACCAAGGACTTTCCTGACCACCCTACTTGAACATGCACCCCACCCCCCATGCTTCCTATGCCTCTTCCCTGCTTTATTTTCCTTCTTTTTTTTTTTTTTTCTTTTTGTCTTTTTTCGTGTCTGGCAACAGATCGCAACCCTCAGTGTCGCGCCCGTACCGGACCGGGACCGGCAACGGGATCGCAACCCTTGGTGTTGCGGCCGCACCTCACTCAGCCAGTGAGCGGGAACCGGTCTGTATGTGGGATCTGAACCCTCGGCGGGAGCGCCGCCGGCTCCCAAGTGGCACACTGTTGCCACCGGGCCGGCCCTATTTTCCTTCTTAATAATCAACATATTGTAACATATTTTATTACTAAAGGATCATGTTCATGGCTTATCTTCCTAGTGGATGTAAACTCATGAGTGCAGGCTGTTTTTGTTCTTGTTCACTGCTGCCTCCCTAGTGCCTAGCCCAGTGCTCAATAAATATTATAGCAAGTGTTCAATAAATATTTATTGAGTGAAAGGAAAGATAAATTCTCATTTATCTTAGGGCCTTTGTAGTGTGGTGACCAGATGACTTCAGGAGGCATTTCTGAAGATTTGGTGATTGTTCAGATTATACATAAGGAATAAAGTATAATTAATGACTTGGTTTTGAAATTTCTGGACCCCTTTAACCCATTGAGACAATAAACACATGACATTGGAATCCTATGAGTGATGTGTAAGCTTGTATAACTTCATTCCATCAGAATTTAGGCACTGGGAAAACTTCTCATATTTTGAAATTCAGCAGTTGTTATTCAAAGAGGGGATTGGGATGGAGGGAAAAAAACTTCACAAGGCAAAAATCCAAAACAGGAGTGGCTAGTAATAGTCACCATGTATTGCATGTCTGCTATAGTCCAAGAACTATGAAGCTTTTTTTGTTCTTTTTTACAAAATTCTTCCACGGTTGATATTATTATACCTATTTTGCAGATAGGAGCATCAGCCTCATCCTTAGCAATAAGTGAAGCTGGGATTTGAATCTTGCTTTGTCTGAATCCAGACTTTCATGTTCTACAAAATTTCAGATTGCCTTTGGGTGTAAGCTTCAGTCTGTTCCCTCCAGAACTGTGCAGATCTGTTACTTTGAAAAGATGGCGGGTTAGCACTTGAGGTCTGCTGTGCCTTATAACTGAAATGTCAGCAATGCCTTCTCTGAGCAGATGTGCCTGGTTGCAGTTACCCTGTGATGTTTGGGCCCAAACTGAAGATCCCTATCAACGCAACGAGTAAAACATGAGTGCGAGAAGCAGCAGCGAAGGCCTTCTTCATTGTTTTTTTTTTTTTTTGAACAAACCAGAATTTCTATGTCAGAACATTGTGCACTTTACAGCAGCTCCTCAGGGGTTCCATGCACTTAAGCCAAAGATGCTGCTCTTACTAACATCACATTTCAAACTCCTCTTCTGGATTTGCTCTCAGAGCCTGCGGCACATTCTCTAACAATCCTGTCAGTGATAGCAAATCTTTGTTCTTTTACAGTGGATTTGATTTTAGGACACAGCCATTTGGAGCTACGATCCAGTGAATAAGGTGAGTGAACAAGCCAGATAATATTTTGAGTCAAAACCAAATTGTGAGTAGAATGCAGGGAAACCGGTTTTGTTTTGTAGTTTATTAAACTGTCTCTGAAAGATATTATAAAAAAGTTCTAAAAGCGCTTTGACTAATGTCTTCAGTGTTGGACAAGTGCATCAACTACCAAGGGACGGTTTTGAAGAGTAGTGGTCATTTGACTACATGAGTTCTGCTCTGACAGTTTTTTTAAAAAATCGTACCATAACTTTAGAGGCACAGCTTGAATTATTACTTTGGATACTGTCGTCTTCTGCAACAAGCCCTGCATTGTTATGAATTATGGTTCTGCAATAAAAAGAACCAGGATGTGAATGTTTGCTAGATAAACACAGTTATACAAGGCAAACAAACCAGGATAAAAACGGCAGTTGAGAATCCTGAGAACCTAGTATTCACTGAAACAAAAAGCAGTATGTTACATTAAAATACTTAAAGGGAAAATACATGATGAGAATAACAGCAGGCGGAAATGATGTTTTTATGGTTATGGCAATTAGAGGGAAGCTAGAAGATGTTTGAAATGATATTCTTATCTGCTTAGGGAGGCTGTTGTTTACAATGAATTGAAATGCATAAGGAGGAACTCACCCATGATATCCAGCCGGGGGGCATTTCTAAGATATTTCGATATTTAGAATTTTAAAAGATATTTTACATGAATGTATTTTTACACTGAATGTTACATCAGAATTAAGATCTTTCTCTTAAGAAGAGTTATTATTTTACAATGCCCATCGTGAAATCTCTCAGTCAGAAGGAATATTTTGTTTTAATACAGTTCTTTATCATTTAGTGGGGAGCTGGGTAAGTTACAATGCCCATCGTGAAATCTCCCAGTCAGAAGGAATATTTTGTTTTAATACAGTTCTTTATCATTTAGTGGGGAGCTGGGTAAGAATAATTACAGTACGACTAATGCCCTGGGTTTAAAACTCAAAGCATTTAGACAGGATTTTCATACATATTTCCCATCTTCAGAACCCACTGAAATATTTTATTAGGTGGCATATCACAAATGAGGGTCTGTGTAAACATTAAAAGCTACCCACTAAATCTAAATCATTTCAGTTAATATACTAATAGTAAGAAGGAGGGGGAGGCATCTTATTCATCCAGGTTAGAAATAATTTAGTAAATAATTCATGTTCCAAGGTTGCCAAGGTTTACTATTCATTACAATTACGACTGCCATTGAGAGTTCTGTCTTGTATAAATGGCAGAACATCTTCGCAATTAGCAAGAAATACCACTTAAGCGTAAGTTCAGGATACACAGACAGTCTTCGTATTATTTAAAAACCCTCAAAAAAAGAAGGTTTGTCTTAGGGGACTGTTAAAGAAAAAATAGCTGTTCTTTTGCCATACCAGAGAGCATTTCAAATGAATGTGTTTTTGAGAAACTAAGTCTTTGCTTTTTAACCTCAACCTGTGGGGCATTGCATTTGCCTGGGAATATCGGAGGAGGGGCACTCAAGACAGAGAAGAGGACCTTTGGGTTTGGGGCCCAGCTCTCAGGACAGATGGATGGGGCGAATCTTGGTTCTGCTTTTTGTAGGCCATATGGTTTCCTGCAAATCATTTAACCAGTTAAGGTCTTCGTTTCCTTGGCTGTTAAAATAGGTTTTAAAATGTTTACCACATAGGGCAGCTGTGAGGATTAGATGGGAGAATAAATCTATTGATCAGCAAGTGGTTAAGTGACTACTCAGTGTCTGAGAGGCCTCAGGCCAGGAGGGCCTTCGACATGGACTTGGAGGCCTGTTTGGTGAGTGCTCTGGCAGTGTCAACATGCTGCTGGGGGAGCCCAGGGCAGGGCGCCCAACCTGGGCTTATCGTGGAGGTGGGTGGTGGTCACAGAAGGCTTCCTGGAAGGAGGGTCTGATTCTGATTAGGAACTCCATACCCATAGTTTCCATCCTTCCCACCACTCTGATGTCCCCAGGATATCCCCTACCCATGTCCCAGGGCTGGACTATAGAGTGTCAAAAGTGACACACTGAGAGGTTTGGGTATGTGTGTGTGTCTGTAAGTGTGTGCATGTATTTTAAATCATTTGCTTCCTCCCCTTACCACTACCTCTGTCGGTTAAGTGTCTATTAAAAGAATGAGGGGAACAAGGGACAGAGAGAGAACACCAAAAAAGACATTTCCAGGAAAGGAAGAAAATCAGACAGTTGTCCCTTCTCCCTTCCCCCCAAGAAAATCCCCTCTGAGATTAAACTATATGTGAAGATTAGAGGTATGTAAGAGGCAATAGGAAAAATGGTTTCTCATAGTCAGGAGCAGGAGGAAACACAGAGCCTGACTCTATGAGACCATTCTAAAAAATGCAGTTCCACGCAGAGAGTGCGAGTCTCAGAAGAGTAAGGATGGATAGCCAGGGAGCCTGGAGCAAAACGGTGTCTCACAGCTGAACGTGGCAAGGCACTGCCTTGCAGACACACCCAATCCCTCCTGACCCTAGAGTATGTCTGCCCTTTTGTGCAGAAGATGTACAAGGCTTGATGCCCTGTGCTTATAAATCATGCCTGCGGCCCTCTTATTTTTTTCCCCAAAGGGCAGAGCCTTGCCTCACCTTCTGCTGGAGGTGCTGGGGGCTGTCTGTCCATGCAGGCAGCTGTCATTGTGACTCCTCTGCTTTCTCAAGGGGAGACAGTGTCCAGCTGGGACACTGAGAAAACCACTGGATCTCTTGCTGGGCTCTTTGTCGCCCCAAATCTTTTAGAAGCTTGGATGAAAAAAATTTTTGTCTTGAATTTTCTGAAACACTTCTGAAGTTAATCTTCATCTCTGGATTACATTGGAACATCAAAGCAGCGTTGTGGGATACACACACAATATTAACCCCCTGCCGCACTCTCCCCCAAGCACACCCTAGGATTGCTTTCAGTAAACTCTGGCAAGATGAAATCAGCCTACACTAAGGAAAAATGTCAGGAACCACCTCACAGAACTTGTTGCTGGGTGCATTTAGTCTAAGGATGTCCTCTCTATGAAAATCCCAGGGGCAAAGTTTCTCTTTATTGTCAGCACCAGGGAGCCAGGAAGACCTTACCATCCTGAGCAACACATCTATTTTTGTCCAGTGGGCACTGAATTTTCTTTGTGGCAGTGTTTCCCACTTCATACCAGTTGATGAAAAGCTTAGAACCACACGGCATACATTTTCTGTATTAACCTTGCCCCTGGTTTTAGCTTAATTTTTGTCTTAATTTTTCTTGGCCTCATTTTTAAATTTCTTGTTTTTAATTTGTTTTATCTTGCTAAGGTATATCTCTACAAGGTGCCCTAAATCCTTTGATGAACAAAACCAGAGGTAAATAAAGAAAGTATCCACAAATCATGTGTTCTGCTCACTTAATAACATCACTGTGGTAATCTGGCTTTCCACGGAGAATTTTTTAGAAGGAGATAATGTGCTCATCAGGGGCTCAAGGATCTCACCTGGAAGACTGAGTTCTTACTGTACCTTAACAAATTGACACGTAGGTTCAAGCTCTTGTGAGCTTGGTAATTGTGTGTCCATCTATAAGAATGCTCATCTTGTATCATTTATCTCTCCATCACTACAACCCAGACACATTAATCTTCTTTCACTTCCTTGTACATGCCAAGCTCTTTCCCACCTCAAGGCCTTTGCACATGCTATTTGCCTCTGCTTGGAATGTTCTTCCTCCTACTCTCCACAGGCTGCCTCCTCATCAATCAGAGTGGTTAGCGGCACTTTAGAGTAATCAGGGAAGTTTAAAATAACATTGATGCCCAGGCCTCAACCCAGACCAATTAAACTAGAATCTTTGTGGTTGGGGCTTAGGCACCGATACTTTAAAAAAGCTTCTCAGACAATTCTAATTTTCAGCCAGGGCTGAGAGACATGGTTTTAGTCTCAGCTTAAATGTCAGCTGTCCAAATATCTAGTATGAAGATACTGCCTTGCCATCTAGCTCAGCTTCCTCTCTGATTCCTTGATAATGGCTACCATAATTAGGAATTATTGCATTTACTTTAATGTTTTTGTTTGTCTTCCCCAGCTCATCTAGGATTTAGGCCCTGCAAGGATGGGTAATAATTCTGTCTTGGTCTTTGTGCTTTTCTTCTATGCACAGTATCAGTCACATAACAGGATTCTGTCTCTGAGTGTGTTTCTCACCCCCACCCCAGTGCTAAACACTGTATCTTGCACATAGTATAGGCCCCCTAAATGTTTGTTGACTTGAATGGAGTTGACTTTATCTTTATGGCACGTGCATATTTTGACCAAGATATCATCCTTAGCAGTAGCATTTACAATTATTCAGGGATTTGGGGCACGGGGTGTTGTGATCGCATCATCAAAGGTAAATTTGTTGGTTAAGGCCATTCAGCCATAATCTAAATAGTTGCAGATGGTCTCTACACCTGGATTGCACAGAAGGACAAAAGAAGTAAAATCGTGTTTTTAGGCAAATAGTGAAACTCTGTGGAGTCTGAAAACAACTCACAGTCACGTACACAGGTGCCAGTCCCTACAAGGGTTAATGCACGGCAGGGCTGCTGGAGCTTTCGCTGTGGCTGAGTCTCTTCTTTCCAAATTATTATTTGGTAGCTCTTAATAAAGCAAAGCAAAGCGAACAACCCACCTACTGTTTTTCCCCCACAGTTAGTATGTTCACCATGCTGACCTATCAGTTCTAAGGTGCTTTATCCTAAGCTTAAATTAACCAAGACCAGTCAGTCTTTATTTCACTTCCTTAAGGAATCGTCTTGGTTTTTCACTCTTCCTTTTCTCAGTTTTACATAAGAAAATGCAGATGGAGAGATGGGGGAAAGAGAAATGGTGGAAAAGGGGAGGATAAATTAAACACAAACCTAGCAGTGTAGCAAAGTCCTTATTCTGCCTCATATCGGGGGAAGTTTCATATTCTCATGGAGAGAAATGCACGTGCACACACACAGCTCTAAACCCACACAAATGAAACCCCCTCTGCGGAGAAGCCAGATACAGGAAACTGACTTATGCACAGGAACTTGCTAATCTCTTTTGTCATATTCGGATTGTTCCTGCTGCCTCAGTCACCACGCACACTAAACCCAATCATCTTGGGTTGGATCCTCTAGCAGCCCAACTCTTAAATTTTTAGTTCTTCCAGTGTGAATCAGTTATATTCTTGGGGAGGAGAGAAAGGTTGATCCTGGAAGAAAATCACCAGTGAAAAGACTTGGGCTGCTTTTGTTTTTACCTACCTGCGCCGAACAAATTTGACTTCCGGAGTCAGTCATTTTGGTGTTAAGAAATTTCTTTGGTGTTCTGCAACAGGTAAGACCTCTGCTTCTTTAAAAATACTTCTTCAGTGTCAAAAGGAATATTTCTAATTTTATTTAGCTTTTACTCTAGGCTAAACATTGAAATTATACTGTTCTACCTGTTATAAAACCAACTTATAAGGGGGAGAGGGAGTTGCTCTGATATTTCCCCAAACCCAAGTCCTAACAAGTTGCATATAGTTTTTGAAGCATTAAAAGTTATATTAGTTGGCTTTTTGGTTTTCCAGATAGTCTCCTAGAGAACGCATGTGTTTGTGATTGACTATGAATGAGCTTAACTCTATGGGTAGTTTAAATATCACCCAGTGTCTGATGAAGTAAATCTGAAGATCATCTAAGTTGTACAAATATAAATTTAAAAATCTTCTAATTCAGAAAAGAAGCCAAAAATAAATGATGTAGTTTTGGATCTGGGATTCCTAGCTTGTTTGTTTTACCTATCCTAATGCTGATGTCCACTTTCTAAAAGTGGTATATGATGTGTAAGTATATAGTTTTAAATTAAATTAAACTTAGTTTTTAGGTGGCTTGATTTTGCTGTGAGGTACCAGCCAGTAGCCCTGGTCGTAACCAAATAAAGTCTGGGAAATCACCAGTTTTGGTGCTTTACTAAATTAAAGCTGCCATTGAAGTATTCAAGCAAGCAACAAGTAGTTGATGATCACTCATTAATTCTAAGCTGGTACTGTTAGATATAAGAGAAATATTAAAAAATCTCTGCCTTGAAGGATCTTGTAATCTAGTAGTTGTGGTAAGAAGTAAAATTTAGGAAGCAGTGCAAGAAGGGAATTAAATGATGAATGGAGTGACGTGAGCTGTAAGAGTTTTAGGAGTTCCAGGAAAGGGATTTTGGGTAAACTGGAGTAGTCTGGGAGATATGGGCTTTGGAAGGATGTGAAGTTTGAGTAGACAGAGAAGGAGAAGGTTATTTCAGACTGAGAGGACTGCATGGGCAAAGGCCCAAAGGTGAGACTGACTTGGAAACGACTAGCCTAGTTGAAGAGACTGGCCTGAGAAGAGAGTAAGTTTGTTTAATTCATAGTAGGAAATAAGATTGGGGAGTTAGGGTGTGGAGAGGTTAGGCAGGACCTTGAGAGGCCACTGAGAATAGGCTCCATTCAGTAGTTTTCTAGTCTTCTTTTGCATTGGGCTCCCCCTATCAGCTCTGACAGCTCTGCCAGAATTCCATTTGAGAGGGACCTTGATGGTCTTTGCCTCTTCATCTTTGGGACTGCTTTCTGCATCCCCATGTCTGTAGGTACTCCCTTATCTCCTGCTGTCTTCCCTTAGTACATCAATTATGCAGAGAAAGGTTTGTGTGACTTTGGGTCCCTGTAAGACTTCCACTTCTGGTGTCTACATTTTAAGAGACCCTTAAATCATCCAGTAATTAAAGTGGCCTTCCTCTTGGGAGGACAAGTTGGCTCATGGACTATAAGCAAGTCTCTGTTTCTCAAAAGGCAGTCCAATAATTCCATGAACTATGTGTTACTCCTTTGCATTTAAGAATGAGATGTTATGGTTGTGCTGCTGTTCTTTTTCTGGATGTTCCTTTAAAGAGTTAGCATATCATCATGATTCAGAACACTTGTTTTCTGGACCATGAAATATCTAAATCTATATAATAACGAACATATAGTATAGTGAACAAGAACCCATTTCTGTTCAGGAATTGGAACCTTTTTGACAATGAGTACTCAAAGTGCTTGTTTGGGTTCTGGATGCTTGGGTCTACATGAAAGCCAAGATTAAAAAGCATCCTGCTTCCCCATTCCACTCTAGATTAGAGATTCTTTTGGATTAGAAAGTCCCCTTATAGGGCCGGCCCGGTGGCGCACTGCTACAGTGTGCCGCTTGGGAGCGCAGTGGCGCTCCACCCTAGCATGGGGCTGGCCAGTGGCTCACTTGGGAGAGTGTGGTGCTGACAACACCAAGTTAAGGGTTAAGATCCCCTTACCGGTCATCATTAAAAAAACAAAACAAAGGGGCCGGCCCGGTGGCGCACTGCTACAGTGCGCGGCGGTGCTCCCGCCGAGGGTTCGGATCCCACATACAGACCGGTTCCCGCTCACTGGCTGAGCGAGGTGCGGCCGCAACACCGAGGGTTGCAATCCTGTTGCCGGTCCCGGTCCTGTACGGGCGCGACACTGAGGGTTGCGATCCGTTGCCAGACACGAAAAAAGACAAAAAGGAAAAAAAAAAAAAAAAAAAAGAAAGTCCCCTTTTAAAAGTGCAAATCCAGCTGGTATGTTAATTATGATGCAGGGGAGTCTCAATTATGGGTACAGTTTAAGTTAGTCAAGTGGTAATATTGTTTCCCTTCTAGAGCCCCACCGATGCTATAAGGATGGTATGTTTGGCTTTGTGTGTGGAAAGGGATGGGTGCAAGTCAAGAGGGGGTGCCCAAGTGGAGGCTGGAAGGCAGCATCACAGTGTGGGGTGTTGGGGTGGGCAGTAAGGGCTAGGAGGGGTGTCAGAGATGGAACATGTGAATGGAAAGAACTGGAAGAGTGCCAGAAACATATGGCTCCTCCATGACTCTTTAAGTCTTTTGATTCTGACAGTTGCATGAATGCCCTGAGCAACTTCTTGACGACTGGCACAAGAAGTTGTCATACTGTTTCCCAGATATGGACAGTTGTTCAGAGACGATATTGATTTGTCTGGTCTGGCCTGGACAGTGGTTCCTAAAGCTGGCTGAGCATCAGAACCACTTGGGGAGGTTTTAGGAAATAGGAATTTTTGGGCTGGCTGGTTAGCTCAGTTGGTTAGAGCATAGTGTTACAACACTGTCAAGGGTTTAGATCCCTGTACTAGCTAGCCGCCAAAAAAAAGAAATAGGAATTTAAGAATTTTCATGTCCATCTAGGCTGTTACCTAGAGGCCCAGAATCTAAGGGCTTTTGATAGGAAAAGGGTGTGAGAACAGAGAAAGGCCAGGAGGGACAAGTTATTTATTTGTTATAGAAACAAACTGGAGTGGGGTCCAGGAATCTGTGTGATATAAATACAAGTCCTAACATGACTTGGAGGCAGTTGTTTTAAACGTGGGAATTTGGGAGCCATTAATCCAGAACTCTCCTACCAGGGCCACAAGCACTGAGATGGTAAGTTGAGGAAGTGCTGAAATGAGGCAAACTGATCTTCTCTCCATTGTGATTCATATCTTCACACAGAAAGTATCTTCCTTTGTTTCAAATTTTTTCCTCGGGAGTAGTTCCTGGGAATAGGATGACTGGGTCAAGGGTATGAGCATGTTTAGCTCAGTCATATTTATATTTTAACATGCAAACATAGGGCACCACTTCTTAAAAAACTCTGAAGTTATATATACATGTAGAGGCTATATATTATTACTCAGGAGAGCCCAAAGAAAAAATTTTGCTAAGGGAGAAGGTGCCAAATCACTTTTCCATCTCTCTTTTCCAGTAAAATAGAATACTAATTAATTACTTTTGGAAGAAATTTCCAGAGCATTACCAAATGCTCAATTGCTTCTTAGAGCGTTAAGTTGTGGCCTTTTTATCTCTGCACTTAGTTTCTTGTAAAACTGAAGTCAGCGTTGACCTCTTCCCCATTTCGTAGAAAAGAAAACCAAGGAAGAGAGTGGTTAAGTAATAGGCAATATAATTCTCATCACATTTGCCATGAGAAGTACATGTAGTTATTCATTCAGTTCATTGTTACAGTAAATGAATAGTTTGTATACATGACCTCATGGAAAAAAAAAAAAAAACCACTGTAAAATGAATGCTTGGGAATGGGTAGGCAGAATTAATCAACCAGATAGGAGATAGGTATCCCACTGTATACTTTTTTTGCATTATGTTTTATTCATTATGTTTTGTTCATTATTTGCGTGATCTGCATGGTCTTCATTTGCCACACATATGGGAATAAGATGAATTTTCAATGGCTTCAATGAAAAAAAAAAAAGAGATGTGTTCTTGCAAAATATCAAGTGATATATTTACAGTGGTGCTCTATAGCCAGTTTGTACTTGCTGGCAAAAGCTGATTATAATATTTTCAGAAATTTGCAAGCTACTGAAGTTATTTACTTCAATTTATTTGTATGATGGAAATACTATATAGTGGTGTGTTGCTTGAGCATCTCTTTTCAATTCTGCATTCAGTGATGCTTTGTTGGTAGCTTGAAATTAGCCACAGTCGGAGTATTTATACCATGAAAATCTGCAAACACAATAAATCAGGCACCCCACCCTTTTTTTTTTCTGAGAGTCTGAGGAATTGTGTAAAATAAAAATATGACAATTTGGCAATATGTATCAAGAGCCATTAAAATGTTCATACACTTTAATTCATCTATTCCATCTCTGGAAGTTTGTCCTAAATAAATAATTCAAAGAAGGAAGAAATAACATGCATGAACACATTGACTATTATCATGTATAACAGCAAAATCTGAAAATAACCTGAACATTAACCAACAGAAACTCTGGCAGCATTAACTCCATGGAATATTTTGTAGTCATTAAAAGTCATAATTATGATAGTCATGAAAATATATTTGATATAATGTTAAGTTAGAAAAGCAGGATTAAAAATTTTACTTACATTTTGATTTCATTATAAACGAGAATTAAATGTGAGTCATAAAAAATGAAAGCATTTGGTGTGTTAGAATGCTGAAGTAGAATTTTGTTTTAACTTCATTTACTGTAGTAGTGGTATGTGTGCATTAAAAACATTTGGAGAACATCTGTAAGTAAATAATTTTGAATAGTTTTAATATTTAAGAGGGAGGCTATGAGGAGTTTTGTGGACCAGATGGCGCTTGCCTTTAACATGCAGATGTATGCTGGAAATCCCTGGGCAGGGTAATGTAAAGAGAGTCTGGGGATGCTAAAGGGATTTCTTTAGAGCAACTGAGGAAGGAGGATGAAGTGACTGGCTGGATCCTGAGGACTTGCTAAAGTAGATTGCAGGGACTGAGAATAGCCCAGAGAGAAGCTACTGGCAAAGGCCAGAGAGAGAGGAGAGAACATTTCTTAGGAAGAGACAGGGAGATGCTGATCTCAGAGGTGAAAATAGCTCCATTTTGATCTGAAAAAAAATAGAGGCTCAAACCAGAGAGGAAATGATTCTTCTAAATCATGAGTTCTCAAATGTTAGTGTGTTTCAGAATCACCTGGGGGACGCGTTAACAAATGCAGCACCCTACGTCCACCTCCATGCATTCTGATTTAGAGGTTGACAGGAATACGCATTTTTAACAAGTCCTCCCACCTTATAAAGACTCTGATATGAATGGTCTGCAGATCATACTTAATAATTTGGGTTGGTCCAAGGAATGCATACCTCTGTGTGTGTGTGTGTGTGTGTGTATGTTGTATGTTGTGCACACGCCCTGCACGTTACCTAGAGGCTCACATTGTAAGAGTTTATAATGTAAAAGGGTTGTGACAACAGATAAAGCAAAGAAGGGTCAAGTTACTTACTTGTTATAGTAACAAACTAAAAACAAGAGGTTGTACTTAAGATACTCCTTAAAGGAATATAGATTGTACCACAAACTTTCCTTCTACAGCTCAACAAATTTTGTCTGGCATTTGAACCGACTGAAAGGAGATGTAAACAGGGAAACTACAAGCACAGAGCAAGCTGGCCATAGGGAGAGTTGAGGATCCATGAACATCCTATATCAAACCATTGGGAGGTGATAATTATGAATAAACCTGTAGCAGAATATGGGAGTGCTATGTCCAGAAAACATTTTGGGCTTTAGCATATAATAACATTACATTAAAGAAGGAAAGAAAGTATAATTTTTGATAAAATGTAGTATCCTATATATAGAACTCTGGAACTCAAAATAGTAATAACAATTAGAAATATGCCATAACAACAATGTTATCACAAAATAAACCCATTGAAAGTAAATGACATTGCCATAGCAGAAATCATGGTACTGAGATTATCTGCTTCACCTGGCTTTAGATTTTCAGTGATTGTAATAAGCTTTCAAATGGCCTAGATGTCTTATGTTCTTCCCTATCATCAGGGCCTCGAATCTCTTGGGACATGGTGTGATAAATAAAGGATAAATCAATGATAAATCAACAACTCATTTTATTGGAAGCCCAACTCAGGGTTAGTTGGATGTGCAAGGGTCTGACACCTGAAGTCAGACCTCCTTTCACAGCACCTGCTGACTGTCCTATTCCCCACATAACAAGGTTTTTCATGGACTGATTGGCTTAGGTTTTAGAATAGTGTTTCCTAATAACTTTTTTGGACACAAATTCCTTTGAGAATCTGATGAGAACCAAAGACCTCCTTGAGAAAAAGCACATATACAGGAATGTATGCATTTGCCATACAGTTTTAAGGGATTTAGGAACCCTCTAAAGCCCATCCATAGACTCCTAGGGATCCAGAGTCCTCATGTTAAGAATTCCTGCCTCAGAGGCTGTCAATCCAGCAGAGAAAGCACTGCAGAGACTGGGAAAGTTCTGGTTATTGTGTTGTCAGATTATGCCCCTCATGACAGAAATGCTGACTCTCTGGTTGACGGCTGAAATGAGGATAAGATGGTGGATATGAGTATGGAAAGTTCTGGTTATTGTGTTGTCAGATTATGCCCCTCACGACAGAAATGCTGACTCTCTGGTTGACGGCTGAAATGAGGATAAGATGGTGGATATGAGTATAGTTTATAGCATTGGATCGTTTTGTTTTGTTTTTTTTTTAGCATCAGATCTTCAAATGGAGTACCAAGTGGGGCTAGAGTTGGTTTTCTTCAGAGAATCTATGATTAATGTTCTAAGTCCTTAATTCTAAATTCTTTTGTGTGAAACCACGGTCAGTTCCCATTTGGGAAAGCAGTCTCTCAAGATTCCACTTTCATGTCACAAGAAATGCAGGCAGGTTATAAATACCAATCCGGCCAACTCCAGAGTGTAGTGAGTGGTGTGGGGTCAGCTGACGCCCCTCAGTGAGTACTGAATGCCCAGTCAGGCTGCTCTTAGGGGTGAGAGACATCGGCTGGTGTGGATGTTGTGTCTGCTTCTGAGGGTAAGACGTGGGCTTTCCTATCTGAAGCTCAACATCTGGTTGGGCCTTGATGACCCTGGAGATAGTCCTTTTCCTGTGTAGCCTTTTGAACAGAAGTCTAGTTGGCCATCTTCTGTTAGTGGGTACCTGACTTGCAATTTGGGGAACTGGGTATTTTCGGCTGAAAGCTCATGTCTTTGTTAGTCTCCTGCATGCTCAAACTGTGATATCAGGCAGGATAGGGAGACTTACCCCAAACCCACCTGTTTAAATTAGCCAACTCTGCTGAAAGTGATAAGATGAAACCATGTTATCATGTCATGGTCATAGAGTGGGTTGTCACGGATGGGGAAGGGAAGTGTGCCCCATCTTCAACTCTCCAGAGAAAAAAATGTGTGAAAGTGGCTAAACAAATTGTGAAATTTGAGTAAAGATTCTCTTGGCCTGGGGTGATATAAGAATTGTAAATCTGTCTTTGAGGTAGAAAATGAAATTCTATAACAAATATATTCATGTAATTAGTACACAACTTCTTTTTTTTTTTTTTTCCCTTTTTGTCTTTTTTTTTTACTGACCGGTAACGGGATCGCAACCCTCAGTGTCGTGCCCGTACCGGGGACCGGCAACGGGATCACAACCCTCGGTGTTGTGCCCGCACTGCGCTCAGCCATTGAGCGGGAACCGGTCTCCACATGGGATCCGAACCCTCGGCAGAGCGCTACCGTGCTCCCAAGCAGCGCACTCTCCAGTGCGCCACCGGGCCGGCCCAGTACACAACTTCTATAACCATTTTAATTATTGTACACCCATGACTGTTTTCCTGCCCATTTTGATATGTATTTTTATAATAATACTGCATCATGTTACCTCCAGTGATAGTCCTCAAAACACAAATAGTCCATGTACATCAAAGGCCAGAGGCAGTGCTCGCTTCGGCAGCACGTATAACTAAAACTGGAAGGGTATAGAGAAGATTAGCATGGCCCCTGTGCAAGGATGACACTCAAATTTGTGAAGTGTTCCATATTTTTAAATGAACAATAAGGAGAGACAGAGAGAAAGAAAGAAACAAAGAACAATCACAGTAATACATTGAACTTTTAGAAAACTAAAGGTGGAAAAGGGGAGAGGAGGGGCAGAGGGAGGGGGCTAATGAATTGGTCAACAGACACAAAGAATGATTTCGTGTTGTATTGATGAATAAGCTAACCATCCTGATTTAACCACCACACGTTGTACGCAATTATTGAAAATCAACGTTGTACCCCACATGTATGTATAATAAAGAAAGAAAAAAAAAGAAAGAAAGAAAGAAAAAAGGCCAGTAGCAAACCCTCTGCCTGTCTTACCTCCTGGAGATTGCTTCCCCTGCCTGGTCATTACGCCTAGCTGCTGATGCAGGGAACTGGCTGGCATGCATCTCCTTCCTGATTCTTGTCCTTTCTTTCCGGCAGGATCCCTACATTTCCTTTGTCTCCCCCCATGTCTGGTCCAGCTATCACCTTTTCAAGCACTTCTAAATCCACATACATCACCACGAACCTTTTCTTTCGTTTCTTGAGCTTTTTTTCTGTTCCACAAAAAATTCTACCAATCTTTGTTGCAGTTGTGAGCTGAAAATGATCCCAACCATGGTTGAGAAGTGTAAGAATGCCTGTGATTATTCCTTCTAACAAGGGAAAGGAAAATCATATATAGGATTTGAATTCAGATTTAAGTGATGCGAAACCACTGCCATCAACTGTGAAAACGCCCTTTAAAGGGTTTAGAAATCCCCTTCGGTATACTCTTTCTTGATGAAATCTGATTTTCTCAAGCTCCGATATCTTTGGGCAGTAACTTGCTGGAACTTATATCGATAATTTTTCTCTCTCTCTTTCTTCCTCTGGTTGTGATAAGGGAGTAGAAGAGGGTGTTGGAGATTTATACAAGACATAGGTGGAAAGCCAGAAAAACCTTACAAATTGACAGTACCAAATTTCCCACATCTGCTAAAACGATATCTACAACACAGGTTATCTGGCAATACCAGAGAAGTATCTGTGATAACGTTGACTTTAAAAACATAATAGTAATACATGTTCATTGTAGCAAAAGTAGCATATGCCTTTTAACTTAAACATGTTTGTATACATTTTCTTTGTAAGTATTTAATCAGGTTTTTATGTATTAAAAATCGCCATCATCCCAATGTTTTCCCTCCAAGATGTGCAAAATCTATAGGAATAAGCTTAAACATTGCTTCCTAATGTAACAGAAATACAGCTGCTGCTTAAAAGGATCATTTCAATTAACAAAAGGCAACTATTGGGTATCTTTTCTGAGGCCTATAGCTATTTTTTCTTTCTTTTCATGCTTTACATCTTAGGAAAAGCAATTAAATGTAGATTGTGGCAATGTTTCTATTAAATTCTAGAGCCATGAAAATACATAGATGGCTTTCACATGGCGGTGGGGGAGTTCTATGTAAAACTTGGATCAGAGGTTTAAAACCCAAACCAATAGTTTTGGATTTCCCCAAGGGCTTCCCATTTGACATGTCATCAGGAAAGACCCATCACACAGGCGTATGGGAGGAAAAAGTTTTTCTTCCAACAGGGGCTATATATTTGTGGTTTCAGTTTAAACACTAGATTGTGCAATTATACTAAAAAAAAATCACCAACGTTTTCAACTGAAGTTCATGTTCACATTTTTTTTTTTTTTTTTTTGGCCTGTGATGAGCCAACCTTATGAAGTAATATTATTTTAGAGCTTCCTCTGGCTTACTGGTCCTTTCTTTGGAGGACTAAAATGATCACATGTTTTTTATTTTCCTGCATTCATTCACACCATTTGGAGTTGAAATGTTAGTGATCCTTCCTTTATAAATTTGGTTGTGATTGGTTTTGTTTCTTAAGAGATATATAGCTCGTTATTTTATCCATCAATTATAATTGTTTTTTGTTTCCTTTGTCAATTTTTAGAATGCTAAAAAAGTCTTAAGTACTATATCATTAAGAACCTAATAACCAGGGTAAAAAGCAGAATAAATAAGGAGTTAGTTGTCTTTACAGTCCTTAGGATTTGATTAGAAACTTTTAAATTATTATCAGGTTTTCTACTTCCTGTAAAATATCAAGACCAAACTACAGTTCATAAACAATATCACCAGCCAATCAGAGAAAAGAGCCAAATGATCCCTTCTTTTCTTCACTTGATATGCTCTGTTCTAAACTATTATTTTAAATTACTTTCGATGGCTTTAGAAAGGCCTCTTTTCAGAAAAATTGTAAATAGTTGGGCAGTAGGAATGAATCACCTTAAAGTGTTCTTAGCCTTTGACCACTTCTGAGAATTATTCCTAAGAAAACAATACAAGGTGTTTTATTACAAAAGCAAAGCTCCTCCACATTATTTTTTTATAATAAAGCTAAAAATGACCTAAAATATTCAACAGAAATTAAGATATTCAATATCACATAATTTATTTATGATTAAATAAATTATCTTTTATCCAATTAAACATTTATTACAATATTTTTTGAAGAATGTTTAATAAGTGAAAAAAAAGTATAAAATTATATATTTTTGTATATAATAAAAAGACCTATATATATTTTTATACATAAATTCAGAATGTGGAAGTAAATAAACCACTATGTTAAAAGTTATTATCTAGTGTGATAAGATTATATATTATTTTAAAATGTTTTCATTTTTTCCTGTCTTTTCTGTAATTAGCATATATTATTTTTATGTAAAAAAAAAGGCCAACAATTCTTATTATGGAAAGTTAATTTTTGGTGTGAGGTTAACAGTGAAACTAGTAAAATGATTCTGAGGGGAGAATTATTTTGACATTTTGAAGGAAATCTAATGTTCTGAAATCCCTAAGTCTATAATTAAATTTTATCTTTAAAGATTTAGAACATCTTTATATTTAGAAGGATTTTGAGTTTTCTGGGTCTTGAACCTTGACAAGCATAGAAAATCACTTTTAATGAGAGATGTTGGAGTTACTAAATTGGTTTGTGAGTGCTTTATGTTTTTAAGATAAGATATAATTAGCTTTAGGTAGTATCAGAATTTAAGCAAAATATAAAATATCTAAGTGATGAATACAGATAATTATTTTTAAATTTTTAACAAGAAAAAGATTGTCAAAGGGGTCCTTTAAGAAATGCATTTTCTGTATGCATCTTAAATATTTAGTTTGGAAATAATCAACTTTCAAATATTTTGAAAGACATACCTACTAGGTAAATCTTAAATGAATTCCTTTTGGTATAAAGTAGGAAAATTACCTTGTATACTTTCATGGCCATTTTTCTACACAGTAATACCAAATATCTAAAAGTGCTTTCATTTCAAACACCAAATCTTAGTTGGAATATCATAAAATTCTTGGACACATTGATTAGTTTAGTGAAGGAGAGAGCTTTTCTTTTGAACATGAGTGAAATCTCATGTTAAATTTGTATAAAATTCCTGATTCATTTTTTGTTTGTGTGTGCTTCTTTCTCACTTTGGTTTAACCCTAACTCCTGATCATGTTAGGACAGCTATTGTTCATGAGACACACGGCACATCCCTTAGCAATGCTTTCAGCTGCATAGTATACAATACCTGACTAACAGTAGCTTAAAACAATCAGGATTCATTTCTCCACCTAGCAAGAAGTCCGGAGCTCTGCATTTCTGGCACCGGTTCAATGGCTTAATGATATTGTCTCTGCAGTTCTCTTCTCCTTCGTCATGGCTGCAAGTTGACTGCTGCAGCTTTGAGCCTCATGCCTCCGTTCAAGAGGCAGGGGCCTGGGTGGGGGTGAAAAAAGGGTGAGTTGGCAATAGTTGTCTCTTTTTCTAGGAAAACAAGAAATTTCCCAGAGGCCTCCCAAATAGACAGCTTCTGTGTCATTGGCCAGAACTGGGTTACGTGGCCACCCCAGCTGTGAGGAGGAAGGTGGGGAAACAGGAAATAGAATTGTTGTAATTCCCTTAGACCATGCATTCTTAACAGGAAGGGTGGGTGAAGAATGGGGTGTTGCTGTTGATATCATCACCAAAGTGAAGAGTATTGTCTTTTGTGGGAAGGGAGAGGCAGAAAACTTACTCTTTATATGTATAAAGCACAGACATACATACAGAGCATGAACAGACATGTAGTGTATGTATGGTATTAAAATTTCATGGGTGGGGCAATTAGGAAAAAAGTGTCTAGAAATGCTCTGGGGGGGGGTGATAATGAAGAAAAGGTTGAGAAATATTGGCCTGACCAAAATGATCCATTGCCTGGGGCTTTGCATATTATTTTACAAAAAAAAATTGGATTCTATTACTAATGACAGACACAGATATTGAGCAGAAACTAACAATGATTATCATAGATAAATTTATAAATTAAATTAATAAATGGCTTACATTATCTTGTAACTGTTGGTCATTTCTCATTGAGAAAACTCAAAAACCAATGAGCAAAGAAACTAACTCTACGCCCTGGGTCACTCCAGAAAGATTTACTGGCTGGCTTGCCAGCCTCTTCCTCATTTTTTTTTTTTTCTTTTTTTTAAAAGATGACCGGTAAGGGGATCTCAACCCTTGGCTTGGTGTTGTCAGCACCACGCCCAGCCAGTGAGCAAACCGGCCATCCCTATATAGGATCCGAACCCGTGGCCTTGGTGTTATCAGCACCGCACTCTACCGAGTGAGCCACGGGCCGGCCTATGAAAGGATTCTGGAGCTGGAGAACAAATCTGCCCAGCTCCAGGACTAGTGGACTGTGAACTTCTTAAGAGTAGGAACTATGTCTTATTTGGACATACGAGGATATCTGTATATAGTACACTAGTCCTTCAATCTGTATGTTTCGAAGCTTGAATGGAACAAACAACATGTTACCTAACGTGTTTTACAGCTGGGCCATCACCCCCAACCATCAATTTGCACATATTTTCCTGCCCCAAAGCCTTCAGCAGCTTCCAGGCACAAGCTGCACCTTCTCGTTCTCATTCCCTACCACTTCCTCAGCTGCAGTCTGGGGTCCAGGTACACTTGTCTACTTAGTCCCTAAATACATCATTGCTTTTAGTCCCCTATGCTTTTGCATTTGCAGTTCCCCCTCTTTTTACTCTGTCAAACTCTGTTCCCCTCTAGACTCTATGAGATGTCACTTCCTCTGTGAGTCTCTAGGCTGTACCAGCTGCCTAAAATCCTCTTTCCTTCTTCTCCAGCCTTTTCAAATCCTTCCCTTCACAGCCTAGTTTAAGTCCTGCTTCTTCCACAAGTTCGTTACAGTGCTCCCAGTCCCTGTGCATCTCCATCCTCCTCAAATCCTCTTCCATTTCCAGTCTATTTCATGCACCTGATTAAGTACTTAGGTATACCTGATGTCTTCACTTGTTACTTCCTCGGCTCAAGCATCTGTATCATGTCTCCATAGTAGGCTAATTCTAGGACAGCAGGGAATTTTCCGCAGTGCCCAGTGAAGTGCCATGTGCATAGAAAGCAATTAATAAAAGTTGGTTAAATAATATATAAAATCAATAAATGAGAGCCAATAAGTCGTTGGAAATTCTGTTTTCTTTGCAGTTCTAAAAATCACTATATTTGTATTTCAACACAGATATACCCAGCATCATGGGAACTCACTCACAAGAGAAAAATCTAGAGGCCTGACTCAGGAGCCAGAAGCTGTCCACTAGCTCTGCTCTGCTTTCCAGTTCCTGCATGAGAGGGTTGGAGGCATAGAGGCATGGTGTAAAGCTCAGGGCTTTGGAATTAGCCCTGGAGTTAATTCAGCCCTGGCTCTGTTACAATTAGCTGTGAACTCAGGACTAGTTAATTATTTCTTTGGGCCTCAGTCACCACGTCTGTAAAATGGGGGAGATACTAGTAGCCACCATGTGGGATTGTTGTGAAGATAAAATGAGGTCATCTATGAAAGTGCCTCCTTCATGGTCTCATGCCTTGTAGGCATTCAACAAATGGTACTGTGGATGTTTTGGGAACAAAAATCCCTTTGTTGCACTGAGTTTGCCTGACAGCATTCCCTTGAAGAAATGAAGTCTGTTAGATGTTTGAAAGTTATTTCTGTCTGAGGAGTTGGAATAAGAATAATATCCACATTCTATAGCTTCTTGAGATGGAATGAAAAACCATCTTGTTTTATGGGATGATGTATCTAAGGCCCAGAGAGGGTGAGTAACTTGCTTCTGTTTACAAAGTCAGTGGCAGAGATGATATTAAATCTAGTTATCCTAACTCTTGATTAGGGCTTTTTTTTTTTTTTTTAAACTTGTCTAGAGTTGTTAGATCTAACAAATAAAAACAAAAATATAGGATGCCTGTTAAATTTTGGATTTCAGATACATAACAAATAATTTTTTAGTATAAGTATGTTCCATGGCCATTAATTAAAGGAAAAAAATACCTTGTTTGGAGAATAAATTAGAAAAAAATGGATATGCAGGGTATATCTGATACATAATTATGCTATTGGCAAGCCGATTCAATAGGTATTGAGATCTTGCCTTTAAAGGAGAAAAATGGCATTTTGGGAGTGAGGGCATTGGTTTTGTTAAAAGTTGCTTTATTACAAAAATTTCAAATACATCTAAAAGAAAAGCAAGTAGTAAAACTGGTCCCCCTTATGCCCATTACCTAAATTCAGCAATTGTCAAGACATTGCCATATTTGTTTCATTTATCTTTTTTACCCTCTTTGCTGAAGCAGTTTAAAGTAAAGTGAGGTGTCATGTCACTTTACCCATATATACTTCGCTATGCATCCTAAAAACAAGAATATTTTCTAACACTACTATGATGCTATTATCCCACCTAACAAAATAAATTAGCAGCAACTCTTGAAATCTTTTAATACCCAATCCATATTACTATTTCCCTGATTGATTGTCTCAAAAATACCTTTTTACAGTTGGTTTATTTAATTTAGCATCGAAGGAAAGTTTACTCATTTTATGGGTGTTTTGTCTCTCAAGTATCTTTTTAAAACATTTTTTTATTTATATTTATTTTTGTGGGGTACAGTGTGTTGTCTCAATACATGCGTATACTGCACAATGATTCACTTAGGGTAGACAGCACAGTTTTGTCCCATTAGTCCACCCCTTCTCCTCCCCTCTACCTGCTCCCATCCCAGCCTCTGGTAACCATTATTCTACTCTCCCCTTCTACGAGAACCACTGTTTTTTTTTTTTTAGATTCCACATGTGAGTGAGACTGTGCAGTATTTATCTTTCGGTGCCTTAGTTCCATTCGTGTTACTGCAAATGATAGAATATCATTTCATTTTACAGCTGAATAATACTCCATTCCATATATATTGCGCACAGTTTTTTTTATCCATTCATCTGTTGATGGGCATTAAGGTCGATTCCATCTCTTGGTTATTGTAAATAGTGTTGTGAAGAACATGGGGGTGTGGCTGTCTTTTTGATATATTGATTTCATTTCCTTTGGGTATACACCTGGTAGCGGGATAGCTGGATCGTAAAGTAGATCTAGTTTTATTTATTTATTTATTTATTTATTTTTAAAAGATGACCGGTAAGGGGATCTTAACCCTTGGCTTAGTGTTGTCAGCACCATGCTCAGCCAGTGAGCGAACCGGCCATCCCTATACAGGATCCGAACCCACGTCCTGGGTGTTATCAGCACCACACTCTCCTGAGTGAGCCACGGGCTGGCCCTGTAAAGTAGATCTAGTTTTACTTCTCTGAGGTTAAGTATCTTTGATGTTAATTATTTTTAATGGCAAAAATCAAGTGATGCAGAAAGACATTTAAAAGTCATAGTTGATGTCTTAGGAGTAGTTTTATTGGGATTGTAGCAAGCGGTTTGATTGCTCTTATGTAGATGTACAGAGACCAAAAGAGATTTGAAAACAGTGAAGTCATAAATGATTATTTATGAGATAATTTGTTCTGATAATTCCATTGCTTTGAAGAAAACAAAGAGACGAAAAGGAAAGGAAATGGAGAAAGAAAGGAGTTTTTGTTGTTGTTTTTGCCTGATTGCTTTTTTTCTGTGCGTAAGCTCTTTGATTGTAAAATGGGGAGTAATGTAATAATCCTTCCTTCCTAGATCGTAATGGTCAAATGAGAAAGCTGCACTTAGCTGGGTAACGGCAGCGTTTCTCCAACCTGACTGTGCTTTGGCATCATCCCAGTACTTTAAAAATACAGTTTCCCTGGCTCCCCCTGGACTTACTAAATGAGAATATCCCCATGAGAGGCTCAGGAAAACATTTTAAACAACTTCCCAGGGTAATCTTGATGATCACATTTGGAGACGACCCACGTTATCTCCCTGGGCCTCAATTGCTTTATAAATAGTGAATAATGATATTTCCCAGAGCTAATGATACTTCTCAGAGCTGTGGGTTGGGTAGCAAATGCAATGAATAAACTGCTAAGTGCTTTCTTAACACCATTGTTATGACCAATCTTTGTCCAGACATTGCACACTCAGTTTTCATATGGATTAGAATGCCTACATTTACTTAGTGTTCTGTGCAACATCTAGCTTGTTGCCCAGTGCATTGTTAGATGCAATACGTATTTGAGGAATGATTACATGATTGATGCTATTGAGACATCAGATCAATGATACTTCAGATTATCAATCCACAGGTGATGGGCCATCAGGGCCATTCTAATTCAGGAGCGGCCCAGACTCATTTGGGAATGGCCCAGAGAATGGGATTAATGCCCAGTAAATACATCTTTTGATGCCTGACCTCTCTTTTGTATACAGATTTTTTTTTTTAACTTCCTCCTCCTCTATCAAAACAGGATTTAAGGAAAGAATGGGACTGGAAACACATTCATGGAAAGTTGGAAATGGTTAAAAAAGCTTTGCCTTCCAAGGATATTTGCATTTCAACAAAGTACCAAGCCTCAAGAGAAAGGGCTGTTCCAAGCTAGAAGATAGATCTGGTAGGGCGGGGACTTCTTATCACCCTTGCTGTCACTCCATGTAGGCAGGTACTTTCTGGTAAAGTGTGCCCTGGAGGGGGCTTGCTGGATGCCTGCTATGCTAGCTTGCTTGAAACCCTGAGGGTCAGACTTTCTTGCAGGCAATCTTGATCAGTGGGGATGGCATCTGCTGCTGCTAGATTAGGACACTGCTTCCTTTGCCATCTGCCCATAGGGAAGATTCCCCTAAACTGGGCCAGTGATGATCCCAGACCAAGAAGCCTACTGTGGGTATCTTATCAGATATTTCTGAACTACAATCCTTCTTAAAAATGAGGGGCCCAGAACACTTTCTTTGCTTTATGCACAAATAGCAGTGATGACTCATAGTTGAGAAGACATTGGAATTCAGCCAGGATAATATCATTAAAGGGAGAAGACTGTTCATGTGAGAGAAAGACAGTCCTCTATATCATTATGTGCACAATGGTGCAAGAGGGAGGGGACATAGTTTACTCACAGGTAGTTTACTGTATGATAGAGAAGCTTCCTTGAATCTTGTTTGAGAAAGATGGCAAGTGTGGGTCTCACTCTTCTAGTTCATGATTTCACACACACACACACACACACACACACACACACACACACACACACACACACACACACACACACACACACACACACACACACACACACACACACACACACACACACACACACACACACACACACACACACACACACACACACACACACACACACACACACACACCCCTTGGGCCACATTAGTAAAGCTTCATGAGAAATGGAACACAGAAGAGTCCTCTGGAAGGTTTCTAGATTACAAATGTAATCTTACTAGGTAAGATTTATTAATACAAAACAAAAAAATTTTCTAAAATAGACCCTTATTGGGGTCTGGTTGAGAGAACCAATAACAACAAACATGTTAGAACACAGTTACCAAAGAGTCGCTCTGGTGAGAGAGGTGGTAGAAGCAAACATTCCAGATGGTACCTGGGAGAGCAGTTGCTCTCAGCTTTGAAATCCTAGGACTCCTGCCCTATACAACTGCTCCTGCACCTCTGTGTTGCAATGTCCCTCCCTCTAGTTCCTTTGTTTTAAAAGCTTAAATGCACAAAGCATAGAGTACTGAGAAGACTTCCTTGGTGTAATGAAAGTTCTTAATTTCCTCATTGATTTTTTAAAAATTTTATTTTCTTAATGTACAATATAGTTGATTTTTGTGTCCCTTTATCAATTCCTCCTTTTCCTCCTTCCTTTTCCCTCTTCTCCCCATCAACATCCTATCTGTTCACGTCTTAACCAAATCAAGGTGTTGTTATTGTTGTGTCTTCTTTATTTGGTCATTGGCTGTGGCGGCACTTTTGAGGAAGCTTTCTGATGATTATCTACGTGGTATATATGGTTACACAATATGGGCATAATGCATGGGTGAAGAGGTAGTTAGATGAGGGTGGACTGAGGTTAGAGGGTTATCCTCTGGTGCATTTTAGTCCCAATTGAGATTATGGATTTCAGAAGATTGGCTAATGCTAACGTCCTGGGTGGCCTCTTTTGTAGTTCTCCTGAGAAGCTGAATTTATAGGAAGAGGCATTAATCAGAAAGAGGGGTTGGTCATCCATGGAAACAGGAAACAAGCAAGTTTGAGAATCATGCTTTGGCAGTGCCCATCCATGCATTGTCAGTGCAGAGCGAATATTGGCTAATGGACTTTCTGTATTTTGATCCCATTGATAAGACCAGAGGGAGGAAGTGAGCCTTAGGCCAAAGCATGTTCTTAGATCATTCAGCTACCTTCTCTCACTCTGAATCCCTGATAGCCAGGGGACTTTCTCATTACAGTTTGGCTTTCCGATAGCTCTCCCCATGGGGAGACAATACACAGCCCATGTTGATGGTATTCTAGTTCTCATGACAGTTGCATTTCTCACGGTCAAAAATGAATTGGTGTCCTGGTATATAGACAGATCTAGAGATCTTGGTTAAAGTGAGTTTCCTCCTGGAAAGTAGGATATCTTCTTGTTGGTTGAGAGAATCAGATTTCTAAGGAGGTGAGGTGAGGCCAAGGACCATAGCAGATTCATTAAGTTGATGAAAACTACCTGGCAAGGCCACCCATTTTCTTTCAAACTGCAACACGCATATTGAGTAGGTTCCTCTCACTAGACATCAGGAGTGTCAGAAGTGGGTGCCAAGCTGAGTGCTGAGAATGGGGAAATAGGGACAACTAATTTTGAACACCAAAACAATTTCCCTTCCACTTGCATCACTCCTGCTTTACGGGGTAACACATACCGTAAGATAATAAAAACAGTGTCTTCGTGTGCCCTTTACTGCCCTTGAAAAATTATTTGTATGAATTTCCCAAGGCCTAGGATGAAGATGTGTTTCTTCAGAGAGAATTTGAAACCTGTCAGGTACCTGGGTGGATTATAATCTTTCAAGTACATCTTTTCTTGTCCCTTCTCCTTCCCTCTCCTGTCTGTTGTCCCCTCCCTCCTACCTTCCCTCCCTTCTCTAAACAGACTCTAGGAAATGCTCCCTCCAGTCCGGTGGGGATTGGGGAGGAGACAGGATTACTTCTGATTCACCCTTTCCTGACGGTGTACCCTTTGGGGTTCCAGCTAAAATGTGTGCATTGGGGTCCATTAGTTTATCCACCTTGGGTGATCCTGGACTTTGATTTCTGTCGTCCTTGCCCCATGAGGCCAACAGAACAGCACATTTTTCATTTTTTCGTCTTCATTTCTTTCAGCTGACAGGTGTCGCTTACTCACTGGGTTCTCCTTTTCTCTTAGGTTTTAGCCTGACAATTCCTTACTGTGTTTTCAGTTCTTTGATATTTTTAAGAAGATGGTTTTTATGTTTTAGATAGCATTTTTAGGTTTTTTTTCTTTAGAATGAAGATTGGGGCAAAAAACCACAGCTGTTATTAGGTGCCAACGTCGGATCACTAAAAACATAGTCTTTATCCTTGCTAGTCTGAAGCTGTTTACTTAGAGGTTCAGAATGAAGATTGGGGCAAAAAACCACAGCTGTTATTAGGTGCCAGCGTCGGATCACTAAAAACATAGTCTTTATCCTTGCTAGTCTGAAGCTGTTTACTTAGAGGTTCAACTAATAAAAACTTTACTCTAAGAAGTTCTTTAAATCTGATTTTGGATGGCCAGAGCATGAATTTTGTTAGAGCAATATTTTGTTAACTAGGTAATAGTTTATTGCTATCAAAATTGCACTGATATTAAATTGTTTTGTATTTTTGGCAAAATAAGAAGGAAAACATGTGTGAGCTATATTTATGGGATTTTAAATGATTTATGAGATGGATCGGTTCAAGACTCTTCAATAAGGTTTTTATTTGTTTTAAATATGTGTAATATTAAATCTGCAGTAGAAATAAGGTATGAAAGTGCCTCATTTGACTAAACAATGACTAAGCCAAGGGCCACAAAATAGCATTATGAAATAATAATTCATTACTACTCTCTTTCTTGGTATCATCAGGAGACATCAAAAAATGATTATAACTTCTTTCTGTTTCTCCCCCATCAACAACTGGGATGCAGGTTGGCCTACTCCAAGAATTATTTGTCTACTTGCTTAAAGGCTAGCTGAATTATTTTTTTGAAGAGGCCAATGAACAAAATAAAAGAGAGAAAACAAAACAACAAAAAAATAGAAACATAAGACTTTCTCACACAAATATGAATTTTTAGGCAAGCAGTTAATTTATCTGGGTATCAGTTTTCTCAACTGAAAATTTTGAAGACTGGATTGGATGTAATTTCCCCATGTGCAGTATGCATATGAATGGCGTTAAGCAAGATCTTTTTAGAGCAAACATTTAAAAAAGTTTTTAATGGTTATGCCTTTCTTTTAATGTTTTCAGAAAAGAATGTAATTGACAATGAAATTCATGGCTTCATACATTTTATTGGTTAGGACAAGACCATATGAGTTCATTTTTTTTAAATGTCGAGTAAGTAATAGTTCAGGTAGTTTGTAGAGATGGCAAAAATGACAAATATGGTAATCAAGTGACTGATATTTAGGGGCAGGATTTGATGATCTTTTTGATTTCAACCAACTTGACCATTCAGGTACTCAATGCCAAAAGGAAAGAAACCTTAGCATAAATCCTAACACTGGGATCCATCTCTATTATACAAGATAATAATTCTGTTTTCTGAGAATCCTAGTTCTCCCAGGAATTTTTCTAGCATGCTGAGCAAGATAGTCACAGTCCAAATCACTGGAATTATCCAAGGTTTTTTTTTTTTTTTTTTTTTTTTTTTTTAATTGAGTGGCGTCTGAAAAAGCCCTGCTGTCAGAAGTTCCAGACTGAGTAAGAAGAGAACTTACAGATCCAGTGAGACCTGCTCATATGACAGACAAGGTGACTGTGGTGGGAGAGTGGGGGGTCCTGGACTTGCTCAAGGCTATTTCATTAGCCAGGGGCTGATCCTGACCTAGGCCTCCTGTGCCACATTTTCTTGAAAGTGACTATCCAGTGATACTAGCCAATGTCACTTCTTCCCAGGAAGGAACTGCAGGATGCATTTATATTTTGTTTTACAAAGGATCATGAGATTTCATTTTTACAACTTTTTTTTTTGGTTACAGAAGTAGTATATGGGGCCGGCCCGGTGGCGCACTGGATAAGTGCGCCGCTTGGGAAGCGCGGCAGCGCTCCCGCCCGAGGGTTCGGATCCCACATACAGACCGGTTCCCGCTCACTGGCTGAGCGAGGCGCTGGGGCAACACCGAGGGTTGCAGTCCCGTTGCCGGTCCCCGGTCCGGTGCGGGGGCAACACTGAGGGTTGCGATCCGTTGCCGGACACGGAAAAAGACAAAAGACAAAAAAAAAAAAAAGTGTAGGCATTATTTTAGCTAGGGTACAGAGTATATTCATTGTTTAGTGCAGCCCAGCTAAGTGAGAACAGTCAGCACTCCAGGGTTATATAGTAATATAACAAAACAAAACAAAAAGATGCAGATGCTAGCTCAAACTTCCATTGAAATTAGGCAGTATCACTGTAAACAAGGAATTATTTTCTCTGTATTATGACTTCTCCTGAAGAAATACACACAAACACGCACAAGGGAAAAAGGAATACAATATCACCCATAAAAAAAAAAAATATGTGTGGGCATGTGTGTGTATGTAAAATTTTTCATTTGGAAAATATAGATGAGCATAAAAGAAGAAAAAAATTGTAATCACACTAATTAGAGCATTGTTAACATCTTCATATAGTTTCTTACTTTTTTCCTCTATTTTTATTAAAAAGGATATGTGGACACACTGTTTTGAGTTTGCTTTTTTAGTGTAACAATGTTGTTATATACTTTATTCCACATTATTAAATATTTTTCTACAATAGTAAGGAATTAATGATAAAAGAGGTGTGTTGTCCCCTCGCTCCCCCCCTCCCCAGCACCTTTGAACAGTTATTCTGTGTGGAAGGTTGTTTTGTATTTTAAAAGTAGAGACAAATTAGGGCAAAAATGGATAGAAAAGGAAAGTCAATTCCACAGGGAGTGTGTTTTCTGAAAGTCCCTGCTGCTAGAAAAAGATTTAGGATTATGCCTCCTGGTTTCAAACATGATGATAATAGCTGTGTGGGAGCACGAGAATTGGCATAAAGAATGAACCTCGAACTGCAGATAGGAGAGGTGGATAATTTAGTGAGAGCTGCAAATCACCCTGCTAAGAGCCGGTGGTTAGTGAGCACCTCTCCAGGCTAGGGCCCATGCGAGTTACTTCTCTGGTCCCCATGGACATCTGGTCAGTGATTTTTGGTCAAGGTTAGAGAATGCTTTGTAGAAGGTCCAGAACTTCTGTTCTTGGTGTGGATATTTAAAAGGCAAATGAATGATGTGGTCAATGGCTACCTTTTTGTCCAGGAAAGCCTAAGGATATCTTGGAGAACAGGGATTCATAGATCTCATATGACACTCACTTATGGGTCTCTCAGCCACCCTAGCCACTGTGGCCACCTACTTGTTCTGCTGCTGAGGGTGGGCAAATGGCTGGGTGGTTTCTCCAAGCAGTCTCTGAGACCTCTTTAAGGCACTCATTATGTGCAAGTTCTCTGTGTCACACATTTGGACAGTGAACTCTAAATTGGACTGGGACGGGTTCCCAGGAAAAGATGCCCAAATTCCGTTTCTATCTTATGTAAATCTAAGATGGTTGCCATTTATTGAACACAGTCTTCAAATCAGACACCTGCTGGGCCCCCTTGTGCTTAGCTTGGCTGATGAGCCCATGCTTAGGGCTTTTTAGCAGGCTTGACTTGGGGTCAAGGTTGGGAGTGGGAAGGGAAGGATAGAGAAGGCAAGGCAAGAGGAAAAGCCTGGGAGTAGCAAAAGGCCGTCCCGTCTGTGGCAGGAGTTTTGAGCCATCTGCTCTTTCACCCCTTTCTTTCTCTGTTAAAATCTGCTCTCAAGGCAGCATGTGATGTCAGTGCTTCACAGAAACATGAAATGTCAGCTCTTAGAGGGGCCCTTAGAGACCATCTAGTTCAATGCCAAATTTTATAGATGAGAAAACTGAGGTCCAGAAAGGGTGAATGGCTTGAACAAGGTCATACTGAGGCAGAGCCAGGAGTCAGCCTGACTCTGTCCAGGGCTCTGACCATTGCAAGCTGCCCCTTCATGTGCTACAGTGAGAAAAAGTCTCCTCCACCTCATGGACTCTCCTTTTATATTTAGTGTTATATTTAAGTTTTAAGATTTATCCATAACTTAGGAGAAATTGCTTAGTTCTCTACTAAAGGAATTTAGAAATAATCAAACAACTTAAAATCTACTGATAAGAATATTATTAAGTGAGAAAGTCTTCAGGAAGTATAGTGTAGTATGCTCTACAGATTGTATGTAAAAAATATACATGTTTGTAATAATTACCCACTGGCATTCATACATATATGCAGGTAAATCCAATACATGTAATAATGTAATAGCTTTGGAAAAATGCATGAGAAACTTAGACAATGGCTGCCCCTGGGAAAGTGGCCTGGGGCACCAGAAGGTAAATGTAGAAGGGAGACATTTTTCACTTTTGTACTTTTTGAATTTTTTTTTTTTTTTAAAAGATGACCGGTAAGGGGATCTTAACCCTTGACTTGGTGTTGTCAGCACCACGCTCAGCCAATGAGCGAACTGGCCATCCCTATATGGGATCCGAACCTGGGGCCTTGGTGTTATCAGCACCACACTCTACCGAGTGAGCCACGGGCCGGCCCAGTACTTTTTGAATTTTACTGTAAGCATATTTTAGCTATTCAAGAGTCAGTGTAATAACATTTAAAGATGATATGTGAGTTTAAATAGGAGAAAAATAATATTAGGAATTTCTGGAAGGCCTCATGGAGGAGGTGGCATGTAAGCTGGGCTCTGGGACAGGTAGAAGTTTATCAGAAGAGTCAGCAGTGAAGGTTGTATTTTAAGAGATAAGAACAGCTTGATAAAGTTATTGTGGAAGGAAAGGGCAGGGAGAGCTTAGGGAATGTTACATATCTGGATAAACTGCAGGATGGCTAGGTGAAATAGAGACAGGAGACAGAGGAGAAAGGGAAGGAGAGAGAAGGCTGGATAGAGGTTATTTTATACTTAATGTGGTGTAAAGGGCCCTTTACAAATTGGTCCCAGTGTCCCTTCCAATGTCTCCTTCCTCCTGTGCTTCAGCACAAGAGCCAACTCTCTACCCTCCAAATATATAGACCTTTCCTACGTGCACACCTGGGCTCTGGCCACTTCCTCTACATGGATGTGGTCCATCTGATCCCATTTTCTTTCTCTCCTGCAAGACCCAGTTCAAATGTCACCCCCTCCACCCCCTCCACCTCACCATGCAGGAAGTGCACTCTGTCCTCTATGTTCCCTTGGCATTTTGCATTTACCTCTGTTGTAGCAGTTGTCCATTTAAATTTTAATTTTTTGTGGGATAGAGCTGAGAGTGAGGTCATTTATATGCAGCGTATTCTTCTCCTCTCTCTAATTTAGGGTTTTATTCTCTAAGGTCCCAGATTCTTGGGACCTTATTATGAGGACGTGCAGCCACACCATTCTCCCCTTGTGTGGCTGTGGCATTGCCTCTCCCCGTGAAATCATTTCTTCTATAGAGAGAAAAATGTGAGGGTCAGAGACATTATTAATTGTTAAAAAAAAAATTTTTTTAAACCTCTAGCCCTTGTCTAAACTATATTAATATTTTGTAGTAACTCTGTCCCCTTTAAGCTTCTTAAAAGTAGGCCTAGTTTAAAACCAATTAAAGGCAGATATTTTCATTTTTTTCTGACTTCTACAAATTTGGAATTTAATGTTAGTAGAACATTATATATGCATAAGCAATGAATTAAATCATTAAAAAATAGTTTTGCTCTGGAGTATCCCAGTACTTTCAGGGTCATTACGAATTTGTTTCTTCCAGTTTCTTAATCTTTCTGATCAAGTCTTTGACCAGAAGCCGAACATCGAGGGAAATATTTATCCCATTGCTGTATATTGTATCTGCAATATAATCTATATTAAAAAGTACGTATGTCTTTATTCCAAAAGAGGATTTAAGAAGTCTAAAAAAAATCTGTGCAAACTTGTGTCCTTAGATTATTCTTCCATGTTTCTCTTTTCCCTTAGACAATTTAGTGAGTAGCTACTATGTTCCCAGTACAGTTTTATCTATAGCAGGGCATATATAAGGTGAGCTGAGAATTCCCAACAAGCCTGTATTTGACCACCCTTACACAGAAAACTTTTCTCTGCCGGGACCAACTTCACCAGAGGCACCAAGCTAGGTTGGCACATTTATTTTTCTACATAAACTTGATCCTTTGCCACATTGTTCAACTGCTTGCTTTTTTCAGTTACTAATGTATCATACTCTTCCTAGGCAATACATGTAGGCTGACCTAATTCTTTTTAATGCTGAATCTGAATTCACTGTATGGATATGGCATGATTAATTTAACCTCTGCCTCTTAATAGACCTTCCAGTAATTTCCAGTTCTTTTTTTTTGCTGTTGTGAATAATACAGCAGTGGAAATTCTTGCACATCTTGACTACTTGTGTAGGTATGTCAGGACAATGTGTTCAAAGAATTAGAATGGCTGGATTAACAGGTATATGCATTTAAATTTTTGACAGATACTGGCAGAGACGTAGAAAATGCAAAGGGTTCACCCCAGGAACAGCCAATAGGGAGTGTATCAGCTGTAGAGAATTCTAAAACAATGGTAAAACCAATGTGGATCTGCTTTTTATTACCATCATGCACTGGATGTGATAAAATCAGAGTAAGTTCTTAATGGTGTGTATGGATTCCGCTAGAACTCTGGGGGCAGATTGCATTTCTAACCCTAACGGCACTACATATTCCTGACTTTAAACAGTGGAATAGAAAATAGACAATGTTAGCATGATGATTGTAGAGATCATGCAAGAGAATTTGGGTTACTTCAATCCTATTATTTTATGTGATCTCTTGAAGTTTTGTATTTAAATTTAAAACGGTGAAGCAGAGTACAAACCATAAGGTAGAATTATTTTGAATTGTTAAGTGCAAATTCTAGTTCACACATAGAATATTTTAGTGAATTTGCATACTTTTCAAATTGAAATTTATTTTTCTTATAAATTGTAATTTGTTTTTTTTAAAGATAAAGAATCAATTAAGAAAATAATGGTTGTTCCTGACTCTTACACACTATTACTGAAAATAATGTTGTCATATAGAGGAGGGAGGTTGAAAAATGGTCAGCTCTGGGTGTTAAATACACTAAGTATGCCACTGGATTCTGTCAAATTGCCCTCTACAAAGATGGCAGTCTTTTGCACATCTATCAACAGTGAATGTCTGTTTAAGGAAGAAAACTTCCTATTAGAAATCAGGGATGTAGTGAGAAAGAAATCACCCAAAATGCTATTAGAAATCAGGGATGTAGTGAGAAAGAAATCACCCACCAGCTCTCCCTCCTCACACCCTGCCTTTAATTTAGGATTGCTTATTTTCATCAAGGTTGCCAGGATGTGCAGGCTTCCTGGAAGTGAGAGGCAAGGGGAGGGGAGGTGGAAACGTTAATGAGCTTCACTGCTAGAGTTTAAATCCTTGCACCCTCCTCACTAGCTTGTCATCTTGGGCAAGGTACTTCTCTGTGCCTTAGTTTCCCCAGCTGTAAAAGACTAAAATGTTATTGACCACATAGTGGTGTTGTAATGATTAAATGAGGTGATTTTCATAAAGCACTTACAGCAGTGTCTGGCAAATGTCTGTGTTTATTGTTATCCTTGTCTTCCAAGGGTCAGGCTTCCAGGGGGGCATGGCGGATAGCTTCTTTTCAATTACCTTAAAAATCCTACACACGATGAAACCACATGTTGCCGTTGTGGTTATGTGACTTGCCCAAGGATAAACTGCTCATCAGTGACAGAGAGGAGAATCTAACCAAGACTGCTGACTCCACAACCTGGGCTGTTTACAAATGATCGAGTATGGGCAATTTTATACATTGAAACTAAAACTAAATTGCCTCACTCCATTCAGTGCTCTGGGCTAAATATCCAAAGCAGAATAGCTTGACTTCTTTTATAGTTTGGGCAATTTGTAAATTAAGGGTTTATCCTAATTCTAGAGAATGCTGGAAAGCTTAGTGATTGCCCCTAACTAAAGATAATCTATCTTGAAGGACGTCAATGAAAAAGGGAACAGCTGTTTGAAGAGTATTTTATTATTAAAACTCAGAGCTATA
>NW_007726325.1:484740-485514 GCF_000696425.1 Galeopterus variegatus
GAGCTATCTTTTGAATAAAAAGCCATTAGTACACAATAAAATCTTTCTCTGGAAAAAAGGGCAAAACCAGTTGCTACTGTATGAATAATTTGGAATATCTACCTAGCTATCTATGTGGGCTTTGTGCTTAAAATTTTTTCTTTTTCTTTTTGGGCAGCAGATACGAGGATCCAACCCTTGACCTTGGTGTTATAACACTGCCCTTTAACCAACTGAGCTAACAGGCCAGCCCCGTGCTTAAAATATTAAGGAAATTAGGGATGGGATATGAAATATAGACATAATGTGTATTTGAAAAACTCCTGTGTAGATGGAAAGCATGCTGACTCAGCCACTTTAGTTTCTGGGCCTCAAGTTGGCCCCCAGCAGTTAAACCACTTCTCTCCAGTCCTCGGTTTCCTGGGGGTGGGGTGGGGAAATGAGTGGGTGAATGAGATGATCTTTCAGGCATCCCATCATGCTGAGTTTCTTTCCACAGCAGGGGACATGCTGCTTTACATTCTGCTTAGGGATGGCTCAGTGATGGGGGGGTACCAGGAATTTGGGGAATTCCCAGAATACATGGGCACACAATATATATTAAAAAAAAAATTGCAACACACTTAACTAGGAAAGGATTAATATCCTTAATCTTGAAAAAGATTTTAAGTCATTAAGAAATGATGACCACGCTGTTAGAAAAGTAGGTAAAACAGATGATTTCCAAAAGCACAAATATACGTGGTCAAAAACCAGATGAGAGGGCCGGCCCGGTGGCGCACTGCTGCAGTGCGC
>NW_007726325.1:486171-487966 GCF_000696425.1 Galeopterus variegatus
CCGCTCACTGGCTGAGCGAGGGGCGGGGGCAACGCCGAGGGTTGCGATCCCGTTGCCGGTCACGAAAAAAGACAAAAAGGGGAAAAAGAAAAAAAAAAAACAAAAACCAGATGAGAGAATTTTAATTTTCACTAGTTGTTAATGAAATGCAAATGAAAACAAACTAGCAAATATTATACCCCCTGATAGTTAATAGTTCATAATGTGATGAAATGATAGCCTCAAACACGACTTCTACAATATAAATTGGTCCAATTTTTGCACTAATTACATTTCTATCTAATTATCCTAAAGAAATAATCATATATTTATACAAATTTATATAAAAAATATTCACTCAATATTATTATAGTAAAAATTAGGAACAATTAAAATATTCAACAATAGGCAATTGGTTAAATAAGTGATGCTACATTCATATAAAGAAATTTTATGCAGTCATTGAAATCATGTTTGGAGAATCTTGATAGAGGAAATATTTATGGTATAACTGTTAAATAAAAAAAAGCAAATGCCAAACTGTACATAAAGTATGATATTATTTTTGAAAAAAAAGTGATGCACTAAAAAAAAAAAAACAGGAAAAGTTATACTAATATTTCACAGCTTTTGGTTCTAGGTGGTAATTGATTTTTGTCTTGTCCTTTAAATTTTTCAGTGTTTTCAAAATGTTCTATAATTTGTCGGTACAACTTTCATAATCAAAAAATAAGGGTAGGTAGAAACAGTTCAGAGATAATGAGGAGAGAAGTTAGCCAGAAAGGGGAGCTCATTTTGGGTCTGTTCAGAGCAGCAAGTAAGACAAGGAATGCTGCTGACCACCGATGGCTTGACCATGTGCATTGGGTGATGGGGGTGGGGGTAGAGCAAGATGGGGGGTAGGGGGAACCCTTGATGTGATGGTTTTCTTAGTTATAGATGGTGCCTTAGAGCTGGGAGATACCTTGGACTTAGTGAAGGTTTATCGAGGCATCAGACAGATTTCATATTTTCACAGTAAGCGAAGGTCAGACAAGGAGCTACTTCAAGTCTACAGGGAAAACATAAAATCCTCTGACAGAAATTCTGTACTGCTCTTTCACCTTTTCAGACAAAAAAGACCCCCAGGACAGAGTGTCTCCCTCACTCTTGGAGTTACTTTGATCTGTCATCTGGTTTTGTGTGGATACTACATTTTCATTCAAGTTTCTTTTCTTTTTAGGTTATTTTCATGATGACATTTTGCTTTTTGGCAAAGTGCTAATTCTGCAGAATTAGGGCAGGGAGGGCCAAGGGAAGTTAGTGAACATAAGGATACCAGTTAGGCAGTTAAGAGTTCAGGTAATCTCAAAGTAATTTGGAGAGCATCCTTTGATTGAACTCTTTTCTAGAGGTGGCCCTTACCTCCCGGGAATAGATGGTGGTGTCTTATTGAGTTGCAAGTAGAGTCTGTACTTGAAGAACTAGTTTTCTTTTATGATGTGACTGTGGCTTTCCCCCTCCATATCCCTCCACCAGGAGGCAGGCTCTAAGCCCTTGTGCTGTCTAACTTTTGTCACTTCTTATTTGATGCACCAATGACATTCCTTCAAATATTCATTTGAATTCCTTCAAATTCCTTGAAAAAGTCACTAGAACATAACTTATATTTTTTGGGGGGAGGTGATACTTTTCTGCATTATCTCTATAACTAGAGAAGGAGGATAAAACTACAGCTTGGACAAAATGCAATAGAAAACAAAAGATCTCACCCTTTAAAACTTTTAACATGAAAAGTGTCGAAGATACACAGCAGTAGAGGAAATAAACTTATATA
>NW_007726325.1:488549-489919 GCF_000696425.1 Galeopterus variegatus
TAAAACTTTTAACATGAAAAGTGTCGAAGATACACAGCAGTAGAGGAAATAAACTTATATACTCCTGTGTACCCACCACTCGAGTTCAACAGTTTTCAACACACTTTGCCAATCTTATTTCATCCATTACCCTTACATCTTGTTGTTTTCTGAAATAATAGAAGAATAAATTCCAGACATTGTATTTTTCTTCATTTTTTTTGGTGGCTGGACAGTAAGGGGATCCCAACCGATGACATTAGTGTTAAAAGGCTATGCTCCAACCATCTGAGCTTACCGGCCAGCTGCAGACATTGTATTTATTTCACCTATAAATGCATCAACATCTCTATCAGATAAGGACTTAAAAAATATGTGTGACCATGATATGATTATCACCTATAAAATTAGCAATAGTTCCTTAATGTCATCTAATACCCAGGCCATATTCAAATTTCTTTGAATATCTAAAGCAATATAAAAAGGACTTTTAAAGCTCTCTTATGAGCAAGAAGAAGAAAGAATAAATGGGCTTGGGGCTGAGGGTAACTGTGGGCAGCCGTGAGAGAGGAGGCAGGGGATGAAATAGCCCTCTAAAAAGGAACCATAAGTTGGAGATAGTGCTTCTAAGAATTTTAAATGAATTCAAGCTGTCCAGACCTAGAAAGTGTTTATCCTAGAAACTGATGGGGGCTCATAGAAATTTTTAGTTTCAAGAAAAGTTTCTTTAGTTTTAGTTCATCTTTGCCTTTTCCTCCCCTTCTAAGCCAAAGTTAACAAAGGAAAACAACACATACAAAGCATTTCTTCAAAATTGCACACGTAACACGTTTATTATAGAAATAGATACATATTTTCTGCGGCTATTCAGTATGGGGATCCGAACCTGTCACCCTGCTATTGTAGACATATTTCTATTTATTTATTTATTTTTGGCAGCTGGTCAGTACAGGGATCTGAACCTGTGACTTTGGTGTTACCAGCTCCATGCTCTCCCAAGTGAGCTAACCAGCCAGCCCCTACAGACATACTTTTAAATGCACATAAGCAAAGAGAAGAAAATGAGAATCACTTACAATCCCAGGACCCAGACACAGGAATGATACTGTAAATACCATTTTGAAATCTGCTTTCTCCCATTTAGCATAGGAAGCCTTTTTCTGTGACAGTTAATAGATTTATACATTGTTATTTTAAAGGATCTCAGTCATAGGAATAAACTAGTTTAATCCAAGAACCACCTATTCTTAGATATTTTTTTTGTCATTGTAAATAACATAGAAAAGAATATGTTTCTAGCTAAACTTTCATGTCAAAATTCACGGAGAAGGGAGGCCGGCCTGTGGCTCACTCGGGAGAGTGTGGTGCTGATAACACCAAGGCCACGGGTT
>NW_007726325.1:490568-516520 GCF_000696425.1 Galeopterus variegatus
TGCTGACAACACCAAGCCAAGGGTTAATATCCCCTTACCGGTCATCTTTAAAAAAAAAAAAACAAAACAGTGAGAGTTACCTGGCTGCCACCACTTCCTCCCTTCCTTCTCATTTGGAAGGGACGACCTTGTCATATGGCCACAGCTCCCTTGGCTCTCCTGAGATCTCTCTGGCTTGTCAGCAGGCATCCCAGTGGGAAATACCCCACTCTTCATGGGTCTCGCAGACCTGTCTATTTCTCACCTTCAGCATTTCCTGTGTTGGCCGATGGCTTCCTCCTGGGCCCCCAGGCCTATGGCCTCAGGTTCATCTCATTTCAGGCCTGTGTTTCAGTTCTACCTCATGGACTTGGCTGGGATTCCTCTCCTCCTTTCTAGTCTCATAGCATCTGCTCTAGATAAAGCCGTCTTTGTTCTCAATCTCTTGTATTACTACGGGAGCCTCCAAACTTGCCTCTCTGGTCTTCCCCCTTGTGATCCAGCCTAACCTGCCACAGGAACGAGCTTTTTAAAGCCTGGCTTTGTCCCCCATTCTGTACTCTTTCAGCTCAACTGCGCTGCTTACCATCCTCTTCCGTGCAGGTTTTTACCTTCATTGGTCATGTTTCTCTTTCTCTTTCATCTCTGCATATCTTGAGCTCAGTCATTTTAAGGGCCATGTTCTAATATCATGGCCTCTGCAAAGCTTTCCTTCATTCCTGTCAGCTGCAAGTGGCGCTTTCTTCAGTTGTCAGCAATTTATTTTTTCCTCCCTTAGACACTTGCTGAGGTTTATATCTGTATTAACATTAGGCTCTAAGTTTCTTGAGGGCAGGGACTGGTGTCTTATTTAACTTAGCCTCATTGGATAGCACAAAGTCTAGTGAATGAGTCATATTTAAGCTAAAAGAGAGTGGATTTCTAACAGTTTATGTGCAAGAGACCCAGGGATATTAATTGGCTATGGGGTCAACTGGAGCTAATGGTATGCTGCAGACACTGACATGCCTGCAGCAATCTCAGATGTATTAAAGTACAGGCTCATCTTCCAACCCCCCTCCACTGCCACTTTCTACTCTCCACCAAGCATCCCACAGCACAGCCTCCCTGAACTACTTCCTCCTCCCCCAAACCAAACATGTACTTTCATGCCCCTGGGCCTTTGCACATGCTCGCCCTCACCCACCTCCACCCCCAAGGCCTTTCTTCTCCTTTCATTGTCAAAATCTTCTTTATCCTACAGACTAGATGTCATCTTTTAAATTCAGAGTTCCCTAATCACCACTGCTTTCTCCCATCTCCAGAGAGTTAGTTGCTTCCTCTTCTAGGGATTTATAGTGCTAGTTCATATCATCATCATCACAGCAGGTACTGATTGCTAGTCCCTATTTTGTTCCAGGCACTGTTTTAGGTTCATGACATATACTAGCTCATAATAATTTTACAGCAAACCTTCAAGAAATGATAATATGGTAAATACTTCTGCAGTACTCTGTGCCAGGCATCATTCAATGTGCCTTATATGTTCTACTCATTTAATCCTATGCAACAACCTTGTAAGTTACTGCCTAGTTACAATTGAGAAAGAGAGGCTTAGAGAGGTTAAATAACTTTCATGAGATCACATTGCCAGGAGTTAGTGGGGCTCGGAGGCAACATGGTTCCAGAATTCATGCTCTTAATCATTACGCTATGCTGCCTGTGTTGTCAAAGGAACTGAAGCTCACAGAGGTTAATGGGCCCAAGGTCACACAGTAATTGGCAGATATTGGGGACGGATCCCAGCCTGCCTGACCCCAGGTCTATGCTTTCCTTCTTACTCTGAACTGCCTCTCTTTATAGCAGGGGTTGGCAAATTTTTCCTGTAAAAGGCCAGAGGGATATATTTTAGGCTTTGTGGGCCATAAAGTCTCTGTTGCAACTTTGCGTTGTAGCAAGAAAGCAGCCATAGACAATATGTAAATGAATGAACATGACCACGTTCCAATAAAGTGCTATTTATAGACACTGAAATAGGAATTTCATATAATTTTCACGTGAAAAAATATTTCATGAAATATGTTTCTTCTTTTGATTTTTTCAACCATTAAAAAGTGTAAAAACCATTCTTAATTCATGGACCATATAAAAATAGGTAGTGGGCTGGATCTGGCCCATGGGTGGGCCATAGTTTGACAACCTTGCTCCTTAGCATCGTGATATCATAGAATGATCAGACATGCATGATCTCCCTCTTTGCTCTCTCCTTCCTCAAACAATTAAAATACACATACCCGCTAAGAAAACATGAGCCCTTCTGTAAATGAGATTCACATTCTCTAGAAAGAAGTTCAGAGACCATGTGGCTGTATTTGAGCATGCCCCTTGGGGGCTGTATTCTCACCTCCAAGCAGTTTTTCAGAGTATTCCTTCCAACTACTTTGCGAGAAGTTCCAGTAAATGCATTGTTCTACTACTTTAGTTTTGAGGTTCTACTGTCCCTTGAGGGTATTCTGGGCAGTGGCCTGGCTATATTTGACTCTGCACTTGGACCAGGCTGAGAACTCTAGACCTGAGGTGACAATCTGATGAATGTGCTCTGGAAGCAGAAGGGGCCAGTACGGGCAGGGCGGCTGGTACAGAGGAGTGGAAGGGGTCTACTTGGTCTGGGGGTCAGAGAGGCAGGGCTCGGGTTCAGAGAGGCTTCGAAGCCTAGGATACTGAGATAACGGGATGTCTTGGGGATTGGCGATGTTTTGTTTTAATTCAACTGTAAAGGGGCTAAATATGCATTAGATATAGGAATGTAAATATTGCTTAGACTCTTGACTGTGGGAAATATATTAAAAGTTGTAAATCAGCATCTTGCAAACAAATTTTCAGAACAAAATCTGTTTGAAACAGAGGTGATCTGTGTATAAAAATAAACTAACTTAAAAATGAATTCTTTTTTTGATTTTGAGGGGGAATTTAATGATTATTTGTAGCAGTTAGCAACACACTAGGGGAAATTATTAAAGTAGGATTGAGATTAGTGAAATGAACTCTTGCTTATGATAAAACTTTAGATAAAATACTACTTGAAAAGATGTTCACTTCGAAAGGCAGTAACCTTTATATGAAAAAATACTTTTTATTGAAGTTTAATCTTCATATAGAAAAGCGACACACTGCAGATACATAGCTGGATGAATTTTCACAAACTGGACATACCTGTGGAACCAGTATCCAGATCAAGAAATGGAACACATCTTTTAAAATAAAAAGAACTGATTTATTTGTAGAAAGAGAACAGGAGTAGGGACTTGGTTGGAAGCGGAGGCTAAGAAAGTGTCTTGTAGCGGGGTTTGCTTAGGGAGCATAATTTTATTTGAGATGCCTTGGGGAGGGCTGATGGGAATTACAGGGTGTGGGTGACATGCGGAGCTGCCAGTGCTTGGAGTCAGTTTATTTGGGTCTAACTTTGCCTCTGCTGTGTGACTGTAGGCAAGATTCTCAACCTCCTGAAGTCTTTGTAGCTGTGACACAGTGATCTCCATGAACACAGTAATTCTTGTTCCACATACGGGGCCCTTAGGACCTGTTACAGTGCCTGTGACACAGGACAGCCTAAAATTTTTTTCAATGAACAAAACAACTCGTGAATAATCTACGAAAGTACCTAGAACAGTACCTGAATGATGCCCAATAAATGTAAAAAGTCACAGAATAACCCATTGACCCAGTAATATATATATTTGATAATATGTCCCTCAAGAAAATCATCCACGTAAAAGTAACATATATGTATACATACACATATAATATTATATATATACATTGACATATACATACATACATATGTAGTTAATTATAAAATACTGGAACTAACTCAAAGACTGTGCTAACAATGAAAAATAGCTGTGCAATTATGAATTCTTGAAACAATGGAAATCTATTTATCTAAAACCTGGCAAGTGTATAGATTGTGTTGAAATAAAAAAAAACATACATATGTAGTTAATTATAAAATACTGGAACTAACTCAAAGACTGTGCTAACAATGAAGAATAGCTGTGCAATTATGAATTCTTGAAACAATGGAAATCTATTTATCTAAAACCTGGCAAGTGTATAGATTGTGTTGAAATAAAAAAATTTTTAAATCTGAATAAATGTTTAGAAGATATATACAAGTGTATACTTGTTAGAGAATAAAAACTGAGTAAGAATTTGGAGTAATAAAGTTTAGAGATGGTTATGCTTTTTTTCTATTAAGTTGCTTAACATTTTCTGAATTGTTCCCATTTTACCCCCAAGAAAAATAAATGAAAATGAAGCACCCAGCCTTGCTTGCCAGTTGGGAATCTCCCCATGGGTTTACCTGTCCTAAGCAAGGCCTGCTCTGGCTGTGATGTCCCTGCTAGGCTGTGGAGGAGTCGCTTGGAGAGGGTGCTGGCCAGAGTTGAGCATAATGACTTCTTGGTCATCTAAATGTGACAGATTCATGGCAGAATCAATTTCCTTTATGGGCGAATTGGCTGGCTGCTGCCAGTTCAGATCCTTTGTCCAAAGCTGTTTGAGGAAGATGCCATTTAGGTGTATGCTCTGAATTGACAGGCCATCCCTGGCTGATGGCTGCCATGGTTCGTATTTCTGAAAAAAGACAGCTGAGGATTTCATCAGCATTTTGAAATAAGACATCCCCACCAAAACCCATCTAATCCAAACCCTGAAATAATAATAATTATTATTCACCATAGTTTTATATTATGTTGTATCATTCTAAAGGAGCTTTCTCACAAAGCAAGCAAGAGACAATTTCCAAATGTTCAAAGGATTGTGAAAGTACAAGCACAAACTATTGCCATATTGTTTTCATTTCCACCTGATCCTTACAAGCTCCCTGTGAAAAAGGTAGGGCAGATCTTATTTCAGTTTTACAAATGAGGGATAAGCACAGGAAGACCAACCGTTCCATCAGAGTGTGATGATTGCTATGTCGAATGCGCATGGAGGGTATTACGGGAACACAGCAGGGGGCATCTGACCCAGCGGGGGCAGGGGAGTGGCGGAGGTCCAGGAAGACTTTGAAGAGGGGGTGGAAGTCACGGGCTGAGTGAAGGGCAAGTCTTTCTGGGCAGCTAGAGCAGCAGGAGGGTGTCTGTGGAAGGCGTCCTCGAGAAGGGTGGGTGTCTGTTATACCCATTAGAATTGAGGCCGAAGTCAGACTAGGGTTTCCTACTGGACAGCCCTCAGTTCTCCCGAAGAGGAATTGGACTAGGACTCTGCCTTCCCGAAGCCCTCTTTTGTCTGCCTTGGCTCCTTTGCCAGAGTAAGGCCCAGTATGAAGCCTCCCTTTCCACCTCGGTCTTTCTGTGTGTGAATCATGCAGGCCTGTTGAAGGCGCCCTTTCTGTGAAAACGGTGGAAAGAGGAGATAGGGCAAGAGCAGTCGAGTTATTGAGACCCACCTGAGAGATTCTGGGATTAGGATTCGTCAATTCCAGTTTGATTCAAGCTCTGAGAGGAACTCAGTGTCATCAAGACGCTATCTGAAGACACTCGTGGTAACTCTTCCGAAGGGAAAGACATACCCTTGGGGAACCCCTGCCAGTTAGCCACTTGTGAAATTCCACTGAAAACCCACTTTTATTTTTCTCCTAGAAACCCTTTTAGGGAGAATTTCTCTCTTTAGGAGAAATTCCACTGAAATCAAGCCCATCAATCTTACACACTACAGTGTGACCCACATTGGCTCTGTGGTGACATGTGTGATGCACTCTGAAGACTATCTGTCATGTCTATATAGGGTAGTGCTCTAGCCTGGACTGGAGCACCGCCCCTCCTCCTCCTCCAGCTCCATATTTAGCCATCTGCTGGAGGCTGCGCCTGTCGGCAAGGTTGTCATCCATCTGTACAGCTGCAGAATAACGCGGTGCTTTATGTTCTCCTATTCTCTGTGACAGGTGATAAAGGTTTCCCCTTTGGCTTCAGTTTTAATAGAACCACCAAGAAAGCTAATCTTGTCTAACTACTTTTCAGTTTGGGAAACTGAGGCCCTGAGAGCTGACTTGATGTCAGAACTGGCTGGTGCATGAAGGCCACTTGATTGAACAGAGAGCCCTTTTCTCCAATCTGACTCTTTGGAGCTCTCTGGGTGGCAAAGCTCAGACAGGAATTTCTTTGTTCACATATCATAGTTTTATTTTTATGCTATAAGAAGAAATCTCTCTCTCTCTCTCTCTCTCTTTTTTTGGCAGCAGGGTGGTATGGCGATCCGATCCCTTTTTTTGTGTGGTCATGGATGGGTATAATATACACAGAACACCCCTTTGCTGGAGAAATCTCATTAGTGCTACTTCAGATTCCCCACTTTTAATTGATAATTATTATCATCATATTTAGTTGTTAATAAGGGTGGCTTATTGTGTGTTTACTATGTATATGTATATAGTATTTTTTTATTATGTGCTATGCTAAGGATTTTATACATCTAGGAACACTTAATATTCTCAAAAACCCTGTAATCCTGTGATGTAGATGTTATTACATTGATTTTACAAACTGAGGCTTAGGGGACTTAAGAAACTCTTCTACAGCCATCACACAAATAGTCAGTTGGGCAGACGGGATTCAATTCCAGGTCCACCTGACTTTAAAGCCCATGCTTTTAACAATTATGGCTCATTGACTTCCTTTTGTAGATATTCACTCAGGAAATTTGGCTTTAGTTCAATCAATTTATTAGAAAGATTTCATTTAAATAACCCAGGTCCACCTGACTTTAAAGCCCATGCTTTTAACAATTATGGCTCATTGACTTCCTTTTGCAGATATTCACTCAGGAAATTTGGCTTTAGTTCAATCAATTTATTAGAAAGATTTCATTTAAATAACCAAAGGCCTGACACATGCACATTTTTCCTAATTCTGGTCCTGCTACACTGAGGTCAAAATAAAACTTAAAAAGGTCATAAGAGGTCTTGGCTCTGGACTAAGTCACAAATATATATATTTAAGTTGTCCTTAGGTCTAAGGAGCTAAAGTCTAACTAAGCCCCTATGGACCCCTTCCTCAAAGGTCTGGTGACAAATAGGTGTCTAGGACTGTGCATGAGAATGATCCAGCTTGAATCATCAGGTAAAGTCCAGCTGAACATAGGACATTCAATAATTGGTATTTTAAATAAATAGTGAAAATAGATAACATGTTGGCTCCCCGTAGTTTCCATGTGCCAGGTTCTGTGCTAAGCTAGACTCTGTACATCCTGAATGCTTACAATCATTGCATGAAGAAAGTGCTTTCTTATTCTCATTTTTATGAGGAAACCAAGACTCAGAGAGGTTAAGTAACTTGGCCCAGGCCACCCAGCTTGTGTGTGTTTTAAAAAAAGAATATGTGAAAATCACGTGAATTATTTATTTGACTATCTCATTTTCAAAGGCTATTATGTATAATTAAACAGAGACTGTGGGTTGACAAGGATAAAAGTGTCTTGGAAAGCAACATTAGGATTTAGAGGAGTGATTTTTAAAAATTATGTCTTGAAGCAGACCTGCAGGTCTGCTATATATTGCTTTATATGTGACATGCCAGGAAGATTGCCAACAGGGAAGGTATAAGCCCAGATTGCATTAATAATCTTTACTATGAATTTTGGTCTGAAAGACATTTCCTTCATCTGAAGCTGGGCTGGCTTTGTGATAATGTGCTGCATAGATGGGACATGGTCTCCAAGGTTAAGCTCATTGCCTGGAGCTCCCTCAACTGCAATGAATGAGAATTTACTTGGCCCTTTCATGAAATTCAGATTCTGACATATTTATGCAGTCCTGTTTAAGTGACATGCACCAAATATGGTTGCTTTCAAGCAAGTTATTTTGTTTAACCAGAGGCCTAGCAGAGTTCCTAACACACAGGTGGCCATCCAAAAATGTTGAAAGAAATAAATAACTTAAGCCTCACAACATCTCTGAAAAGTGGTTCCTACATTTATCAGAGTCTTGCAGATGTGTAAGTGGAGGCTTGAAGTTGAAGCAACGTGCTCAAAGCCATGCTGTTGTGTAGGTAGTGGAGCCTGATTTCAGATGCAGAAAACTCCAAGGCCAGTCTGTTACAACTGTAGCCAGTTTTTGGAAAAACTTCAAGGGATAAACCACAGCAAATTTTTAGAGTTCTGGTGATTTCTTTTCTCCTACCTCAACACGAATTCTCAAATTCTCGCATAAACCAGAGACTGGGTGATTAATCAGTAATTGAGGGGAAAGGCACATAGTACCTGATGCTCATTACATTTCTCTTTCTTGCAGGTTCCGAAGTGTCTGGAATCCATTAGAAACTGAAGCCACGGAGAGCCCTCTCAGCAGCCTTCCCCTCTTTTTGGAACAGAAACCCACAGAGAGTTGTTTGAAAACGTCTCATTCACACACCAGGTTGCTATTGAGGTCTTTTTCATGTTGCGATCAGAGCAGTTGCTTGTGTTTTTATCACTAGGCTGATTTTAGAGATAACATCACCTTCTGCTTCTTGACCAGGAGGCATTGTGGGTACATGTGTCGGGGGATGACAGAGCTTTGCTGGGGGGAAGAGTGGGGTGGGACAATTGGGGTGGGACAGCCACACTGAGACAAGCCCCACATTTAATCAGCTCACCAATGAGGAAGCTCTCCATCATTAAAAAAGTGAAAAAGACTCAATTTTCCCCCCTTCTCTTTCTGTTCCAGTTGAAGGCGAGGCTTTGGAGGTTTTCAGAGTTAATGGTGTGCCTCCCTTGGATGGACAGTGAGGACTAACGTTCCACAGATTGCCGTTGGAGGACCTGAGAACACAAACCTTTCTGGTCTGCATTCCCCTCACTGAATGGCGTTTGCAGCAGCAGCACACTGAGGGATCTTTTCCTTGGGGTTCTGGACTTGGAAGTCGGATAACCAGGCTGGGAAGATGCTCAGTTCCATCAAGTGCGTGTTGGTGGGTGACTCTGCTGTGGGGAAAACCTCTCTGTTGGTGCGCTTTACCTCGGAGACCTTCCCGGAGGCCTACAAGCCCACGGTGTATGAGAACACGGGCGTGGATGTCTTCATGGACGGCATCCAGATCAGCCTGGGCCTCTGGGACACTGCTGGCAATGACGCCTTCAGAAGCATTCGCCCCTTGTCCTACCAGCAGGCAGATGTGGTGCTGATGTGCTACTCTGTGGCCAACCATAACTCCTTCCTGAACTTGAAGAACAAGTGGATTGGTGAGATCAGGAGCAACTTGCCCTGTACCCCCGTGCTGGTGGTGGCCACCCAGACTGACCAGCGGGAGATGGGGCCCCACAGGGCCTCCTGCATCAATGCCATCGAAGGGAAGAGACTGGCCCAGGATGTGAGAGCCAAGGGCTACCTGGAGTGCTCAGCCCTTAGCAACCGGGGGGTACAGCAGGTATTTGAGTGTGCCGTCCGAACTGCCGTGAACCAGGCCAGGAGACGAAACAGAAGGAGGCTCTTCTCCATTAATGAATGCAAGATCTTCTAAACCCAAGAGACTTCACCCAGCTCTCATGTATGCACCCCAAAGACTAAAGGGAAGAGAGAGAGCGTGCATGCTGGGAAGGGTTGGTGCTCTTTCTGGGTACATCCAGAGCAGAGTTTCCTTTTGGATACAGTTATTGATGAGACTTGGCCATTGGATGTCTTTACTAACTACATTCTACAAACGAACACCTTGCCCAGTCCAGTTACGAAATCCTTTGGGAAGCTGTCGTGACTATTCCATCTTCGATTAAAAGACTAAAATGGTCTCTGTAATTTTGGACGATTAAGTGAATTTTCCAAAGAATGCCATATTTAAAGACACATTTTATTTAAATAGTAACAAAATTTATAGCTCCTGTATATAATTAGTTTTCACACTTAGAAAGTCTTTCCTACAAAATTGCAAACACAAACTGCTGTATAAATGAAATAACCTTATGGAGCTCTACCTTATGATTGTAGTGTTATTATTTTTGCCTGAATTACAAATTTTGTTGAAACCACTTGCCTGCTGGATTTTACTAGGTAATCAAATTTTAAAACAACATAAACTGATCCTTGCAATTCATTTTCCAATCTACTTGTTATTCAGAGTTGTATATAAAATACCATCTCGTAATATATTTTAATACTGCCTAATGATTTGAAAGTTATCACTATATTTCTCTGTAAGTATTAAAAATATTTATGTATGATATTACTGTTCACTCAAAGAACTCCAGTTAGGCTCTAAGTATTCCTTTCTCGTTCACCAAGACAGGCGGAAGGAAAACCTTTCAGGTAGAGAATCAGACTACTCCAAGGGCTAGCAGTAGAACTAGGAGCAGAGCAAGGAGGTCTCACTTTCATTTCAGGAACTGCGAGCACTGTGCTTTATCTGCTTCTTCTTTTTTTTTTTTTTCCTGACCGGTGATGGGATCGCAACCCTCGGTGTCGCGCCCGCACCTCGCTCAGCCAGTGAGCGGGAACCGGTCTCCACATGGGATCCGACTTCTAAACCCAAGAGACTTCACCCAGCTCTCATGTATGCACCCCAAAGACTAAAGGGAAGAGAGAGAGCGTGCATGCTGGGAAGGGTTGGTGCTCTTTCTGGGTACATCCAGAGCAGAGTTTCCTTTTGGATACAGTTATTGATGAGACTTGGCCATTGGATGTCTTTACTAACTACATTCTACAAACGAACACCTTGCCCAGTCCAGTTACGAAATCCTTTGGGAAGCTGTCGTGACTATTCCATCTTCGATTAAAAGACTAAAATGGTCTCTGTAATTTTGGACGATTAAGTGAATTTTCCAAAGAATGCCATATTTAAAGACACATTTTATTTAAATAGTAACAAAATTTATAGCTCCTGTATATAATTAGTTTTCACACTTAGAAAGTCTTTCCTACAAAATTGCAAACACAAACTGCTGTATAAATGAAATAACCTTATGGAGCTCTACCTTATGATTGTAGTGTTATTATTTTTGCCTGAATTACAAATTTTGTTGAAACCACTTGCCTGCTGGATTTTACTAGGTAATCAAATTTTAAAACAACATAAACTGATCCTTGCAATTCATTTTCCAATCTACTTGTTATTCAGAGTTGTATATAAAATACCATCTCGTAATATATTTTAATACTGCCTAATGATTTGAAAGTTATCACTATATTTCTCTGTAAGTATTAAAAATATTTATGTATGATATTACTGTTCACTCAAAGAACTCCAGTTAGGCTCTAAGTATTCCTTTCTCGTTCACCAAGACAGGCGGAAGGAAAACCTTTCAGGTAGAGAATCAGACTACTCCAAGGGCTAGCAGTAGAACTAGGAGCAGAGCAAGGAGGTCTCACTTTCATTTCAGGAACTGCGAGCACTGTGCTTTATCTGCTTCTTCTTTTTTTTTTTTTCCTGACCGGTGATGGGATCGCAACCCTCGGTGTCGCGCCCGCACCTCGCTCAGCCAGTGAGCGGGAACCGGTCTCCACATGGGATCTGAACCCTCGGCGGGAGCGCCACCGCACTCCCAAGCGGCGCACTCTCCAGTGCGCCACCCGGCCGGCCCTACCTGCTTCTTCTGATACAGTGATTTCTACCTGGTTGCAGGTCTTAGGAAAGAGAGCAGGCTCGAAGTTCTGTGTGATGGTAAATTTGACAAATTTGTTTTCATTCAAGTTATAAACTGAGCTGGCATGACAACATAAATTATTAATTTTAGGATCTAATCAGAATAATTGGGAAGGTTTCTCAATATAGTTGTGCGTGTAAGAGAAAAGAGTAGAACTGATGGCTTTTACGATTTCATGAATATGAAGCACCCCAGTGAAAAAAAAATCACAAATTCAAAGCTCAGGGAATAGGAAAGCTGTATAGTAATTACTCAGATAACAAAAAGTTATCGGGAAATACTAGTGCTGAATAAATAGGGGCACACACCCACACATCTCTCAAATCCCATTTTGTCTAATAGCTTAAAAGCTATGTTGCTCATCTGTTAAAGTTGAGAACAGAGGAGAGGACTATATAACTTGAGGAAGAAATTGCAAAGGCGGCACCCAGATACATCCTTTACTGCCCTAATCAAATAAAACTTAGAACCACTTGAACCACATTTATGAAAGTGTCCTATCGTTATGGTGGAACGTGGCCAGTCCACATGAAAGCTGGCATAAATGACTATGATTAGAATTATGTTGACAAAACCAAACCATCTTTTCAGTTTCCATGCGTGGTCAAGTCTTTATAGCTATAATCAGTGTCAAAAGCCAAATCTGTGCTCATCCCCACACTGCTTTCTCCTTCTCCTCTGTCTCCCTTCATCCACATCCAGTAAAAGGCCTTGATTTTAGTCTTTGTTGGGGTTGGTGGGGGGAGCATTGCGTCCATTCCCTGGGGCTGACAGATCTCCCTTCACCATCTCCCTTCATCTCAGCCCTCCAGTACTGTGGCTTGTCCTCTCCTCTGTGTCACCCGTGTCCCTTGACTTGAAGTCCCCTATCTCCAGCTCTCTGCTTTGGGTGTCCTGAGGGTTGGAGGGCTTGAAAGCTGACAAGGCAGGGGAGCAGATGGGAGCTCATATCCTCTGACATCTCTGTGATCCGCTTCCTCTCCCCCAACACACAGTCTTCAATAACTAATGCAGATATTTATGGCCAGACTTCACAGTTGGGTGGTTTGAAAGCTGACAAGGCAGGGGAGCAGATGGGAGCTCATATCCTCTGACATCTCTGTGATCCACTTCCTCTCCCCCAACACACAGTCTTCAATAACTAATGCAGATATTTATGGCCAGACTTCACAGTTGGGTGGTGTGGATTTAACATGTTAGTAGGAATGAATTTCTATTACTAAAATTAGGTGCCCCCCCCCCAAGCTTTTCTTTCCTTCTTTTTGAAGGGAGATGGGGGGAGGGGGTATACCTGAAAGTAGGAGGGGCCCAGGTACCTGATCCTAAACTGAGGAAGAGGAGGTGGTCCCATGGCAGGAGAGGAGGAAGGGAAAGCCAGAGAGTACACAAATGGCTTTGCTGTCACCTGAGCAAGGCTACACAGATGAGACCTCTGTCTGTTGGCAAGAGCCAAGCTTAGAGGCTCCCTCTGGGAACCCTCACACCTGAGACCAGGAATCTATGTGTAAACCCTCCCCAGTGATGGGAACTGGCAGAAAGTGAGCCACTCAGTGCCATCTGTCCTGCTCGACTGTGTGTCCTTGAAGGCAGTGCCTCCTCCTATTCGTCTCAGTGTCCCCAGGGCCCAGCACAGGAAAAGAACTGTTGCCAGACAACATTGTGTTGGATTGAATTGGAGAGAGAGAGACAGGAATTGGGCTTCTGTGCTGCAGAGTGGTTATGGGAAGGAAGCAGATACTCGCCAGCCTTGCAGGGGTAATACATGAAAACAGGTCATCTTGGTGGAATCCATGTAATGTATGTTTTACGTGAGCATGTATTTATCCTTGCCTGCCTAGACACAGACATAGGTTTCTTACACTCCAAAACCTGTGGTACCTTTTTGTAGACTATTGTATGTCTATTCTTAACTATTCCAAGTAGCAACATTAAATACATTCTTGTTTACATTAAAGAGTTGATTTGAGTGGTTGAGTAATTCATCCTTGTCTTAGTCAGCCTGGTCTGCTATAATGGAATAGACTTGAGTGGCTTAAACCAGAGAAATTTATTTCTCACAGTTCTGAGGCTGGGAAGTCTGAGATCAGGGTGCCAGCATGGTTAATTTCTGGTGAGGGCCCTCTGCCTGGTTTGTGGATGGCTGTCTCCTTGCTGTGTCCTCACATGGGGCGGGGGAGAGAGAGAGAGAAGAGAGATCATCTCTCCCATGTCTCTTCTTATAATAGCACTAATCCCATTTATGATAGCTCCACCTTCATGACTTAATTACCTCCCAAAATCCCCACCTCCAAATACCATCTCATTGGGAATTAGGCTTCAACATTTCAAAAATCTGGGGGAGACACAAATACTCTGTCCATAGCAATCCTACTCTGTCTTACTTTATACTGATAGTTAAATGGGCAGCAGAATCTAGTGTGATGAAATTAGGCTGCTAACAAGAAAGCTGAAAGCATCCTAATGGTTAAAGTTTGTTGTGTGCTTCAGATGTACCAGGCACCATATTAAGCTCTTGAATGTGCATTATCGCATTACCTGACCACATGGTGAGCAGGTGACTCTCATAATTAGTCCCATCTTACACCAAGAAACTGAGGTTCGGCATGCTAATGTGACAAGTCCAAGGCCATATAGCAGGTGAGTGGCAGTGCCGGGAGTCTCAAGCAGGTCTGTGTGACTCCAAAGCTCTGCTTAAAACCACTGTGCCCCACTTCCTCCCAGAGCAGCCTGACTCAATGGCTTTGCCACATCCGACCTCATGTAGTTTGCAGGCCCCATCCCCACCAGTCAGGTGGCCTGCATTTAAAAAAATATTTTTGAATAATATTCCAAGTCTGATCTTAGTCCTCCCCTTTTATTTTTCCTTCTGGCAATGAGAACAAGACTTGCCTAAGTCACAGAGCACATCATTTGAAAAGGCCCCTACTCCAACCCTTGTTTTTTTTTTGTCTTTTTTCGTGACCGGCAACGGATCGCAACCCTCAGTGTCGCGCCTGTACCGGCCCGGGACCGGCAACGGGATCGCAACCCTCGGCGTTGCACTCGCACCTCGCTCAGCCAGTGAGCGGGAACCAGTCTGTATGTGGGATCCGAACCCTCGGCGGGAGCGCCGCTGCGCTCTCAAGTGGCGCACTGTAGCAGTGCGCCACTGGGCCGGCCCCTTTTTTTTTAAAGATGACCAGTAAGGGGATCTTAAACCTTGACTTGGTGTTACCAGCACCACACTCCTACCAAGTGAGCCACAGGCCGGCCCCCAACCCTTGGTTTTTAAGTATAATTTCATAGGTTGATTTCGTGTGAATTGGCAGAGATGAAATACATCATGAATTTGATGCTTTAAAAAGCTTGGAAAACATTCTCTCTTTCTTATCACACTTTTCCATCCCTTAGGTTTCAGGTATTTCCTTTGAATGAGGGAATGACAGGGGAGAAGAGAGCCTCGTTCTTTCCAAGGATTTGGTACTCAGGAGGGTCCTTTACTCAGAATGGGATGTGATGGAAGGATTCCAACTTGGCACATCTGTAGGGTTATGATGTGACAGAGGAGACAGGGCATCTGCGAGTGTTCGTGCCCAGTGCTGAGAAGGCAATCCTTTTAAGTTGAGTGAGATCAGCACAACTCAGTGGGAGGAACTTACTTTTCCTAAGACCGTACATCTCACTCCTGGTAGAGGAAAGAGATACAATAATAACTGGCCGAGATCTCAAGCAGTGTTTCACAAGGAAAGATAAAATAAACCATGGAAATTACTAGTGATATAAGTTCATCAAGATTAAACCCAAACTCCACATTAACTTTTTGGAATATTCTAAAATATATCCTGATGCAGAACTTAATACTTCATGGTAGATAGAGAGCCGTAATCAGGGAGTAGGAGGCCAGACACTTGTGACGTATTCTGGAGTCAGAAAATCTGGGTAAAAAAAAAAAAAAAAAAAAAAAAAAAAAAAAAAAAAAAAAAAGAAAATCTGGGTTCTGTGTTTTTCAGCCTCACTTTCCCTTTCTTAAATACTAATTCCTTAGATGCTTTACAAGTATTGGTACAATACCGATTGTGGAAGTGCTTTATATCTGTAAACTATTGTCCAGATGGTGGGGTTATTAGGCATTTGGTAGATCCTTATGTAGATAACAGGCTGAATATTCTAGATCGGATTAGAATATTCTAGAACTTGCCAAAAGTTGGCCGTATGATGGGAAATCCACACAGAAGAAGGCTCCATTTGTAGCAACGTTAAGTAGAGTAAGATGACTGAAATGACACATAAGAGTAATGATAATAACACATTACATTTGAATGCCTCCTGGCTCTAGGCCCTGTGGTAGGCACTTTACATACGTCATCTCATTTAATGCTCAAACATGCTCACAGGTAGATATTATTCTCTTTCTGTTGGTAAGAAACAGGCTCAGGGAGATTTATGGAGATATTTCCCTTTTGCAGTTACTTTTAAAAATGTCCCAGTTTTACCATGTAATTTCAATATAATTAAACTTCAGCAGCTAAAAAGTATACGATTAATTATATTTAGTGTTCATGACACTTGCTAATTTAGCCAAGATGGTGAGAATGATCCCTGTCCACTGTAAGGCGTGCTGATGGTCAGAGCCTGGCAGCCTTCCTGTGGGAGCGTCCTTTTGTCATTCTTCTCGTTAAAAAGAATCAGGTGGTTCACAGATCGCCGTCCTGGCTGGTTTCTGCTTGCTGTCTCCACTCCCCCGATTTCCACCTCCTTCCCTTCCCTGGCCTCCTCTGTGCCTGGGAGGCTAACCCTGTGGACTGACTCAGCCAGGATCGCTTCATGGCTGGTTTGCATTTGGGTTCAGCCAATGGGAGACGGGCAGAAAGTCAGAAGGTAAGAGGAGGGAATGGTTCGGTGTTTTTTCCCCTACACCTTTCCTGCCTTGGTGCTGCTTATCTGCCAATAGCCGTGAGTCCCTTCATGCCTACAGCTCCTGCAGGGCAGCTTCTCCTCCATAACTCCAGCTTCTCCTGGGATCCAGGACAGTATTTCCTCACCTTGCCCCTCAGCCCTAAAGGAGGTAATGGCTTCCTGCTGGTGCTAATCTTTGGGTGAGGCAAAATCCATGATGTGGTCTCTTAACGCAGACCTCTAAAAACACTGCTTCCATTCAAGTCTATTCATTTGAACCATTCAGAAAAAATTTGGTTTCCTGTGGGACTCTGAGTGATACACTCACTAAATATTAAAAGTCCGTGTATATTCTGGCATTGACTGATTATTCAAGCCCTTACTGAAGTATATGGGTTGCAGCCTGGGTAACTGCCCTTTCTTGAGCCTTAAAACCCAAGGAATATCACTTTCAGCATCTATTTACTTGAAAGAGAAAGGAGTATGTTGATTCACTCTAATTTGAATAAGCAAAAGAATAGTTCTGGAATAGTAATGTTCCAGAATTGTTGGTCTTCTAATGACACATTTGTATTTAAGAAACTCTGCTATTATCCATAATATATAAAGAATAACTATGAATCAACAAGAAAAACAGTCCAATTCTAAAACAAACTTTTCTCAGAAGAGGAAATATGCATGTGGCCATAACTAATATAAAAAGTGCTAAATCTCACTAGTAATCAGGGAAATGCAAACAAAATTTACCAATGAGATATCATTTACAAACCACCGTCTTGGCAAAAGAATTAAAAAACATGACAATATTAGTAGTGCTGAATGTGCTATACCCTTAACCCAGAAATGTCATGCCCTAGAGGTGCCCTTGCACAGATTTTCTGGAAGACAAGTATGAGAATGTTCTTAGTAGCACTGTAGGTAATAGCAAAAACTAGAAACAACCCAATGTCATCAACAGAGAATGGCTAAATACATTTTGATGTATTCATGCATGGAATACTCTACAACACTTAAAACGAATGAACTGTAGCTATATATGTCACTATGAAAGTGTAGACAATGCTGAGGAGGAAAAAAGCCAGTAGCAAAATAATATATGCAGTATGATTCCACTTACATGAAGTTCAAATGCAAGCAAAACTTAACTATATAATATTTAGGGCTAAAATATTTTTTAAGCACAAGAATGATTAACACAGCATTCAAATAAGTGGTCACCTCTTCCAGAGGGAAGGGGAATGTTATTGGGTGGGGTCACCCAGGGCTATCATAGGTATTGGTAATGTTCAATTTCTTAAGTTTGAGAAGTTGATACTTGAATGTTCATTATTTTTTTCTATTATTATTTATTCCTCAAAAATATTCTTATGTACTTTGTATACTCTGTTGTGTGTGTGATATAATTAATAATTTAAGACTTTTTTTAAAGTTCAGGTTCTATAGCATATTGCCTGGACTTGAATCCCAGCTCTGCCACTAGCTCTGCAGGCTTGCATAAGTTAAATAACCTCCCTGTGTGTCAGTTTTCTCATCCATCACTCTGTTGTGTGTGTGATATAATTAATAATTTAAGACTTTTTTTAAAGTTCAGGTTCTATAACATATTGCCTGGACTTGAATCCCAGCTCTGCCACTAGCTCTGCAGGCTTGCATAAGTTAAATAACCTCCCTGTGTGTCAGTTTTCTCATCCATAAAATGGAGAAAATAATGTCATAGGGTAATAAGCATTAAGGAAGCTAATACAGGTAAAGGCTATACCATGACTGGTACACGGTAAGTGCTCAATAAATGGCAGTTATATTATTCAGTTGTTGTGTCATGCACCTCAGCTGTTTTATGGATGCAGACACTACGGTCTTGAGACTGTCAATTGACTCACCCGAAGCCCCATGGGTTGGTGGCAGACCCAGACTGCTTCTCTCTTCCTTCCACTCTTTTTAGTGCTCTTTTCTCCAAGCTTCCTAAGTAGAGAGGAACTTGGGTTTTTTACTTGTTCATTTTTCATAAATTTGCTTTCAATCCATGTTTCCTGTACTTTATAATTTCTAGAATTGTTTCTTAGCACAAACAGGTGCTTTTGAGTATCGTATGGAAGAGACCAACAGAGGCTTAGTTCCTTGTTGTAAGTGGAAACAGCTCTCCGTTCACTTACTTATTCATCAGCATTTATGAAGCTCTTTAGGTTCTCTATGGGGTTGATTCAGAGAAAGTAGAGGACTCAGTTCCCAGAGCGTATCTTCATCACTGGACTCACCACCTTGTTTATAACTATTTGTTTATATGTCCATCTCTCCATTGCATTACAACCTTCTTAGCTCCAAACTGTGCAAATAGCCAAAGTTCCTGCTTTTGTGGAGTTTAGGATCTAGTCAGGGATAGTCGTGTGGACAATAATTATGTCAAGAAACTAATACGATCAGTGTGGACGGATGATGAGTGCTATGAAGAAAATAAACTAGGAAAAGGGAGAAAGGATACTCAGTAGTTTGGTAAGAGAGGGAGGCCTAATTGAGGAGAGGCCTGGCTGTTGACAGACACGTCAGCGACCTGTTTTTGACACAAAAAACCCCTCTGTAAAAGGAAGCAGGCTTAAGTTTTTTCCTGCCAGCCCCAGGAGGGGCACACACACTTTTCACAATGATTGGGTTCAATATTGTCCAGCCCCTCCAGAAGTGACTGCCTTCATCGGGGATTCCAACCTGTCTGTGTTCCTGCTCGGAATGACTGAATTAGGGCCCTGTCAGGCATGGACTAGCAAATAGACTGGAACAGAAAATTGACATGCTTCATAGAAGCAGGGTGGTACTAGGGGTTTACACAGGCAAGCAGTTTCTAACAGATTCTGGACTAGAGGAAGGAAATGACTAGAATTCAGGATCTAGATAGGACTCAAATTAGAGTCGAGAGCTTGCCTGCTGAGCTTGCTGAGCAGTTCCGAGAATCTGCAGGCTGAGCATGTATGCGGCAGCATGGGCTTGAGAAGCAGCAAGGTTACAGCTCGCTAGAGCCCAATGTTGGTGCAGTCGACGTGCTTGCACTTTATAATGGTGTTGTTTAAATAGAGTATAGTAAGGCATCCCATCTGTCTGTGATTGAAACAGACAGGAGTGCAATTTACAAGTGAGTCACCAGAGTTAACCCAAGGGCAGCTGTTGCATGATAGACCTGTCGGTCAGGGAATTGAAGGTTTACTGGGGATTTGGACTGAAGATATTGTTTAAAAAATGTTCAGAGAGGGCCGGCCTGGTGGCACACTGCTACAATGCTCCGCTTGGGAAGCGCAGTGGCGCTCCCGCCGAGGGTTCGGATCCCACGTACAGACTGGTTCCCGCTCACTGGCTGAGCGAGGTGTGGGAGCAACACCGAGGGTTGCGATCCGTTGCCGGACACGAAAAAAGACAAAAAGGAAAAAAAAAAATGTTCAGAGAGCCCCAGATAAATTACTGTATATGTGTACTTTTCAGATACATCCCCTCCCCTTCCCTTTCTCCTCCTCCTCTTCGTTACTTCCCTCTGAGACCAGGTACCCGTCTCATGCATCTTTGATGGCACTAGCATCTGCATTGGTGCTGTGCCCATAGTAGCTGCTGAACCATGTTTCTTAAGGGAATTAGTGCATCACCTTGACACATTAATTCATAGAGCACTTCAAAATTTCCCAGAGTGCTTTTCTACATCTTATTATAAAGATTGCCAGTTTTTGGTTGCACTCTATAGGTTATAAAGTACTTTGTGTGTGTGATCTCCTATGTGTGCTGACTTCACAGCAGTTGTGTGGGTTATTATTATTTGGCTCATTTTGCAGGCAAGGAAGTTAAGGCTCAGGGAGGCTGAACAACTCATCTACGGGCACGTGAGTAATGCTTGGCAGAACTGGGATTTGTACTTAGATCTCTTGGCTCCAGACTCCCCCTTTTCCACTCCACCATGCTTTCATCTGAGGCTCAGGATGATCTTGTGAGTAGAAGAGAGAGAGACGAGGTCTAGGAAGGTGACGTGTCTTGTCCAGGCACACACGCAGCATTACCAGTCAGAAGTGGGGTCTCCCATTCCAAGCCCTGGCTGTCACTATTATCATCCTTATTATCGGAACATATTTTTATTGGATCCACTACTGTGTGGTAGTCTGCTAAGCACTCATAGTTAAACAGGTGTAGATTATATCCAGGCCCCAAACCATATTTACCTTAATTCTTTGGACACTGCATGTGAACTCACACTGATTTCTTTCTCTCCTTCCGTTAGTATAGATACTTCCTTTGAGTCTAATGTCTATATCAGCATGGCCAGAACATTTTCTTCTGGTTCTCTATTAGTTACTAGACTCACATTTTGGGAGTTGGAAGGGACCTCAGGGAGGATTTAGCCCAACCCCTTCACTTAACAAATGAAGAAACTGACTTTCCTAGTTGTCCAAGGCCATGCAGCTGGCTTCAGGCAAAGCCAGGACTTGAAGGCCAGACCTGGGTTGCCAGGTGCTCTTGCCTCTTCCTCAAGCTTTAGACCTTCCAGGCTTTACCTTAGAGCTTTGGACTCGGCCTATTTGTTTCAGGAGTCAGTGGTGGAATTTTAAAGATTTACCCTTTGCTTAAAATGTTGGGTGCATTGGCACGTGATTAAAAAAACAACAAACAGGGCCGGCCCAGTGGCGCACTGCTACAGTGCACCGCTTGAGAGCATGGCGGCGCTCCCGCCGAGGGTTCGGATCCCACATACAGACCGGTTCCCGCTCACTGGTTGAGCGAGGTGCGGGCGCAGCACCGAGGGTTGCGATCCCGTTGCTGGTCCCGGTCTGGTACGGGCGCGACACTGAGGGTTGCGATCCGTTGCCGGACACGAAAAAAGGAAAACAAACAAACAAACAAACAAACAAAAAAATAATGAAAATGCCAGAGGCAAAGGGCAGCACATGAAACCAGCAAGAGTAGAGAAGCAGGAAGACACAGGACACGGTATCTAGCCGGCGACACTGCCTTGCTTGTTATTAACAAGCTCAACAGCCAGGGAACTCAGGCTGGGGCTTCCTGGGTTTGGGGGACCTTGGGGATGTTCTCCCATCCCTCTGCCCAAATGCTCTGAAGGAAAGTCTGCAACCCAGCCTGGCTGAGACAGGTTAAAGGAATCATAAAGGAAAAAGATTCATTATACAGATGTTTTTCTATATCTATCCTAAAAAAATTAAACAAATATTTAATGTTTATTGTTGAAAAGATTAGAAAAAAGCAACAAAGCAAAAAGACAATGATAAAAATCACTCTGATGACAATTGTTACATCATTTTTTGTCTCTACCCTTCCAGACTTTTTTTTCCCACATGTGTGTATTTTTACAAAAGTAGGATCGTATGGTGCAATCTGATTTGCAATCTGCTTTTTTCATTTATTACATTGTGAACAGCTTTGAATGTCAGCATGTTAATGAATATACATACTCCTACACTGTTGTGTGTAATGGCAGGGTGGTAGCTATGCCAGATTTTTCCAAGGAATCTGTAACCACATTTGTTAATTGCATCTATGGGCTTCTATGGAACTTCATAGTGGAAAGTGTGTTTGTGTGTGTGTGTGTGTGTGTGCGCACGTGTGTGTAGCCTTGCTTAGAGCCATAGTAGTAACCACAGATATATCTGGCACCATATGCTCGAAATATATTAATTTGTTTACTCCTTGTAAGCACCCAAGATAAAGGTACTATTATTATTCCCATTTTACAGAGGTGGAAACTTACCCAACCTAGCAGTTGTCAGAGTCAAGATTCAATCCAGGCAGTCTGGACCCGAGCCTGGGCTCCTGATCTCCACACTTCCGAGAATGGTTCCACCTATTTGATTCTACACTCTAACTCCTTGGCTACCTAAACTGCGAGAGCCTAGGGAACATTCAGTCCCAGAAAGAACCATCATAGTATGACAGATGTGAAGTCCAGAGATTTCTCTCACTTCCTACCAAGTCACCTGTAAGTTCCTTAGGGAGCTGGATGACCATCCATCCATCTCTTCTCTCCTGGTCTTTTCTGCTCCTTCTCGCCCCCACCTGCCACTCCATCTTTTTCTACCTTCTCTGCCCATTGCACATGTTGAAGGTGCTGTGTCAGATTCCCTTTGTGCCTGGAGGAGGCTGAAGCCTTTCAGATTATCCAGTGTAAAACATCTACAAAACAAAGACACCTTTCTCTTGTTACTACTGACACCTCTCAGAACAGCACTTGTACGTGGTTACGCTCTCATAAGCCACTTACCTCCATTTTATCAGACTTCCTCCCAGGAAGGGCTGGGAGGGGCCCTGGGGAGGAAGATAAGGAGGGGGTAAGGGGCGAAGAAAACCCCCATCCTGCCACAACACAGAGCCTCGGATTTCTCTCTGCTTTGATGTGAACGTTTCTGATCGTCCCTTGTTCGTTCTGAAGTTTGGGGGTGGGTTTGGGAGGAGAACATGTGAGCACTGAGCCTCCAAACTATGGCATGGCTCTAAGAAGCTTTACATGAGAAACCCTGAATGGGCACTTCTAGTTTCCTTCACTTCCAAAAAAAGGCTAGGCAGGGACTGGCTCATTAGCTCAGCTGGTTAGAACACAGCCTTATAACACCAAGTTATACGGGTTCGGATCCTGGTACGGACCAGCCACCAAAAAAAAAAAAAAAAAAAAAAAAAAAAGTCTGGTCATTTTAGGTGGGCTGTTGCTGGATTTTAGTGGCTAGAGGTTTGTGTAGGGGGGCATTCAGCGTCCTTTTCTCTGCCAGGGCATTTTCTTAGAAACGGAACTCATGATAAAGAAGTCTGCCCTTCCTGATGGGCCCATGATCATCCAATTAAACTGTTGTGGTGAAGAACTTTCTAAAATTCCAATTATTTGCAGATCAATACTATTTAAAAGCACAATGAATTTCAAAAAGAAAAAAAAAAGACAAAATTAATAGGAAAAATGAAATTAAAAAAGACACATAAAATGTAAGTCTCATTTTTTATTATTAGATTCAATAGACATTGTTCGGTTACTGTAAAACTCTCTGAATATGACATACTCTCGATTTCTGTGCTTACCAGTAACAATTTGCAGAACTGCTCTGGACTGCAGATTGTACTTTGAGCAGTGTTGATCTAATTCACTCATTTCCTCTTTGTTTAGGAAAGTTTATTCATTCACTGAATAAACATTCATTAATTACCTGTGATAAGCCAGGCACATGAGGGTACTTCGAAAAGCTCACGGAAAAAATGCAATTAAAAGATGATACAAATCTTTCCGTGAATTTTTTGAGGTACACTTGCATAGGTGATCCCAACTTCCTCTGTCCTCAAGTGATTGCTGTGACACCATGATCATGTGTTATTATTTCATAATTAAATTGCAATAGTCACGTAATACATCAGTAGAACGTGATGTTCACCACAGAGCACTGAAAAGAAAAGAGCTAGTCAGAGCCTGGGACAGACCCTTTTTGTGTGTGATGTAATTTATGACCTCCTTCTGGGAAGAAAATCAGTGCTCCTGATAAATGCCTAAGCCATTTTCTGATGGACCGTAATGGGATTAAGATTTATTCTGGGAATCCGGTCACTCCCCTTCCCCCGCTCCCCCACCCCCAGCAAACTGTCAGACAACAGTTTAGTTGACCTTTAACTAGACATTCTTTTCTTTCTGTGTCTAGTCTGACAACGACTAACTGGCCATTCTCCTTTCCCATAAAGTGCCCTATCAAGTGTGAAACTTTGAAATGGACTCCCAGAGGCCCTTCCCCTTGAAGAAAGGCTGCAATACAGTTATGACACATGGTTGTAAATAGAGGAGGGAGATCATTCTGATGGGTGGTGGAGTGGGTGGGAGTTAGTGACCCTGAGCAAGCTTTACAATATTTCTGTGTCTGTTTTCTCATCTATAGACTGGATATAATAATACCTCAGGAGGTGGTTGTGAGAATTACACATTGAATGGGAAAGGCCTTGGTACTGTGCCCGGCATGTATTAGTGCACCATAAATGTACACTATGATGATGATGACTACACACCCTGGTCTCTGAAGGAGCTGAGAATATGCCACCCAGAATATGCCGTTTTGACATATTGACTATTTAAGTTAAAGGCACTTGAAAAACAGCAGGTGCAAGAAGATCACTCTGACCTTTGTGCTGTTTCTTAAAAGCAACAGATGAAATTCTCATGTGAAAGATACAACAGCCTTAGCCTCAAGGAGAAGTTGAGACCAAGAGAATTCTGTGCAGACCTTGTTAAAAGAACTTTTACCTTTTAAGCTTCCCCACATAATTTAGCTGCTTCTTCACAATTTACAACTTGTCCAATCCAGTATATAAGTAACTGACTCTAACTGGGTCATTTCCTTAGGAGGGTTCCTGTAGAACTTGAATAAATGTGTATGCCTTTCTCCTGTTAATCTATCTTATGTCAATTTAATTCTCATGCCCAGCCACGACCCTGAGAGGGTGGAGGTGGAGTTTTTCTGTCCTTTCACCTCCTGGATGGAAAGAGTCCTGGGATACCAGGTTACCACTTTGTGCCCAATCATGCTCTAGGCCTTGGCTTGCTCTCTCAGGCACGAGAGAAGGAACAGACCTGCCACGGTGAGGAGGGGCGGCCTGAAGCAGGAGAGTCAGCTTGAGGACCTCCCCGGAGCCTGGGCCGCAGCAGGTGTGTGATCTGGAATCCGGCCAAGCCTGTCACCCACAGCTGTGGGAGACGCAGAGCCCTCCTGTGGTTTTAACTCTGTGGCTGTTACTCAAGTACCATTTATGGCCTGTCCCTTTTCACAGCTCTTCTCTTAGCTCAGCTCTAGAGAGAGGCTGCTGGCTTCTGGGTGGGTCTGTTTTCCTCTTTCTGCTGGTGGCAGGAGAAGCACACTTGGCATGCAGAGAGGGCTTTTCTCCTCCAGCTGTGTTTGGGGGAAGACCAGTCCAAATGCTGTGGAAGATGAGGGCGCATAAGGAACTGAGAGGTGAAACCTGCCCTTGGTTGTGGCTACAGTGTCCGATGGGTGTAAAGGTACGGTCCATTGCCAGAAAGCCTTCCTGCTAGGCGGTCACTCATACTCATCCAGTGTAGCTCTTAGCCTTCCCCGTCCAGCCATAGCCAGGCTAAGGAGCCTGCGCAGTAGCACGCCTCTGAGCTGTGCTCACACCCTTGCGTGTGGCCTTGCCCTAAATAGTCATAGCACTTCTTTGGGTTCACTGAATGTGTGTGTAAACCTGGTCACGGGAGGCATAAATACCAGCCTCCTACCCTCCCTGTTGGATTGCTTGACTTCTGTCCTGTTGAGGCCTGTATTTCCCCAATCTCCAGGTTGTCTTTTTTTTATGGAAAATAGAGTCTCCCCTTTCTCTTTTGTGGATCCCGTGGTTCTCTTTATGTTAACACCGCAAACTTCTTTTATATTTATTGTTTACACCAGTGACTGATGATCAGAATTACTGGGAGAGTGCTTATAAAATACAAATTCTCAGAGCTCTATCCCAGCTCTTCAGAATCAGAATCTAGAGGGGTAGGGCCTAGAATACAT
>NW_007726325.1:516921-523052 GCF_000696425.1 Galeopterus variegatus
AGGTGATTCTGATCATCTAGTTTATTTATTTTCTTTCTTCCCACTCTGGGTTGTTTTTTTTTAAAAGATGACCAGTAAGGGGATCTGAACCCATGGCCTTGGTGTTATCAGCACCACACTCTCCCAAGTGAGCCACGGGCCGGCCTTCTGATTTACTTTATATCTTCAGTTCTTAAACTTTTATTGTCTTGGGGTCACTTAACACTGTTAAAAATCATTAAAAGCCCGAAACTTTTTTGTTGATGTGGATTGTAGTTATCAATATGAACCACAACAAAATTACAACTGATAAATTACAAAATATTTATATATTAATTTATTTAAAGTAACAATAATAAACACATTAAATGTTAGCATAAGTAACACATTCTTAACTGAAGAATAATTATATTTTCCTTAAACAAAAAATCATAGTGAGAAGAGTTCCATTGCTTTATATTTTTGCAAATCACGTTAATGTTTAACTTAATAGATAATAGCTGGATCAAAGCTGCTTCTGTATTCATTTTGGTGCGATTTGTTGTTCTGCATGCAATAGATGAAAATCCAGCTTCACGCAAATGTAGTTGGAACATAGAGAAGTATTTTAATAGCCTTTTCAGATAATTGTGGATATTTTTCTGTGATAGTACTCCAAAAATTAAGTGATAGTTTCTTAAAGGTTAGCTGCAATGTGGAATCTGAAACCATATCAATGAATGTTTTGAACTTTGTATACTTGCAGAGCATGAGAGTGAAATAAACAAGTAAGGTCTTAATATTATTATGAAAATAGTTTTGACCTCACAGTGCACTGAAAGTCTTGGGGAATCCTAGGGGTTCCTTGGCCAAACTTTGAGAAGTGCAGCTATATTCTACAGCATTCAGCACTACTATCTTGTTCTCAGATTGTTTTATATTCATTTATTCAACAAATGTTTGTTGAAAGCTGCTATGTGTTAGGTGGTATTGTAGGCATTGGAGTTCTAAATGTAACTGATCCCATGACCAAATTATATTGAAGACAAAAGCCCCAATTTCTGCCTCTTGAGAACCCAGAAAGAGGGTTGCTGCTTGGCCATTTGGCACTTTTATGTAAGTTAGAAGAAGTCACCTTCTCTCAATAGACACACCTCTGCAAGCAGAGACCCCTCTTTTGGGTGGACATTTCCCTGCAGTGGACACAGGGCTTGGTAAGAGAATCATCATCATGCAGTGAACAACATATGCGACTGCTCATGGCAGCCCTACATGTTTTACATTTCTCTTTCCTCTAAGCTGGTAAGCCTTGGAGCCAGAATCTGAATCCTGGGAGGGTGAGGTCACAAAAGGCTCGGATAAGTCTGTGACCTTAATCACTAGACAGCACAGTTCCTGATGCAAATGGAGCCTCACCAAGTGGCAGGGTGTTGGGAAAATGGAACAATTTGGTCAGGCTCCCCTGGCCTTGGAGCCAGCTTAGGGGCAGTTTGGGAAACATTGTGTGGGTGGAGTGAATGCACCCACACAGCGCCGCTTTGGCTGGTGTTTTACTGCCTTGGGTGCCTGCCCTGCGTGGCCATGTTTTTCTAGACCTGCAGCTTCTAAGGATGGTGTGGCCGGTTACCTAGCTCATAGACCTGCGTGAAGGGGTCTGGTGACCCAGCCTGGCATGGAGGGGTCTGGTGACCCAGCCTGGCATGTGAAGGGTTTGTGACCCAGTCTGTAAATGGGCTTGAGGGGTCTGTGGGCTCCAGACCCAGCCCTAGCTCAACAATTGGCCCAGTCAGTGCAGGATTACTGGCAGGTAAAAGAGCCGCGACAACTAGCGTGGTCGCCTAGCTTTACAATTGGCACAGCGAGCAGGATACGTGACATCAGCCTTAGCCTTGCAGTGGCCTTTGTCGTAGCCAGACACAGGGTTATGGGTAGTAGTTGATAAAACTACATTCTCTTAGGCTTAACCTGTCTCTGAAAGGATTCTCTGTATAGATTTGATATCTTGGTATTTCCTAAAGACAAGGAAGAGCTTAGTTGAGAAGATCTGAACCTATTTCATAGAGGGACTTGTACATGTTAACTTAAGCACAAATGTATATTCAACTACAAAGAATACTGGTCCATTTGGTGTTAAGTACAAAACCTTTGTCACTAGGGCATCCATGAACCCTTTAGCCATGTGACTTCATTATCTAGGGACTGACCCTGTCTTTCTTAAATGCTACTGATGACTCAAGAGGGAGAGAACTGAGAATTGTCCATTGGATTTATCAATGCAGTGACCTTAGCAAGAGCAGTTTCAGCAGAAGGGCGTTGGCAAAAGCTTGATTGGAGTGTATTCCATAGACAGTTTTCAGTTTGACTCTAACTCAAACTTTAAAGACTGGGGACTTCATTAGCTGTATTTCTGTTGATCTCTGTATTTGGTTTCTTTATTGTCTTAGGCTGCTTTGTGTTGCTATAACAGAAAGCCACAGACTGGGTAATTCATAAAGAACGAGGATTTATTTCGTACAGTTTTGGGGGCTGGGAAGTCTAAGGTCAGGGGGCCTGCATCTCGTGAGGGCCATCCTGCTGCATCATCCCATGGCAGAGGCAGAAGGGCAAGAGGGCACACATGAGTGAGAGAGAGGGGAAGGGGCCGAAGTTGTCTTCACGAAAATGGCATTAATTAATAAGACCTAATCATCTCTTTAAGGTTCCACCTCCCAACACTATTGTATTGAAGATTAAGTTTCCAACACATGAACTTTGGTAGACACATTCAAACCATAGCAATTTTATTTCATATCTTTGTTACTGCATGAATCTGTGTAAAGATTGTAGATGCAATTCTCAGCCAGCTCTGCAGACATCTGTGCTGCAGTTGCCTTCAAAGGGTGGGCTGGGAATAGCTTGGGTCAAGGGGGAGTCTCTCAGCATTTAATCAAAGCTCACACCCGCAGACCTCCCTGCACCTGCATGCAGAGCTCTGCAAACACAGGCAGCCAAGCAGGCACAGAGAGCTTGATGATGACAGACGGCTCAAATATGTGGTTGGGTGGAGGGTCACGGAGGAGGTAGGGAAGGCGAGGGTCAGGTGAAATTTTCAACGTTTCTAAGAAGCATCTGAGCAGAGATTAAAGCTCTGCAGAAGGGGCCAGGAGAGAACTAAATGAACCCTGGCCAGTCAGGCTTGGACTGGAGCTCTGTGTGGCCTTGCCATGACCTGATCTCCCAGCTATAGACTCTTCCATTACAAAAGGAGCAACTGGTCTCTATGATCGTGAAGGTCCCTTCCAGTTCTCTAAGGTGCTATCCCATCACTGCAAGTTTCATGGGCTTAGGGCAACTAAAAAACTTTTTTTGTGTGGCCTTGCCATGACCTGATCTCCCAGCTATAGACTCTTCCATTACAAAAGGAGCAACTGGTCTCTATGATCGTGAAGGTCCCTTCCAGTGCTCTAAGGTGCTATCCCATCACTGCAAGTTTCATGGGCTTAGGGCAACTAAAAAACTTTTTTTTGTTGCTTTTCTTTTTTAGATGCTACAAGTAGGGAAGTTTATTTTGGAATTCAATACTGCATACAAAGAATAATAAGACTTAACTGTCTTTTCTTTTCATTACTCTTCTGCTATGTGTCTTTCAGCTTTTTTGGATAGTCAACATGCATTCCTATGATGTTTTATAAATTTATACCAAGGGCATGTAGTATGAAGTTTAAAAGGCAGGTTTTAGCATTATCAAATGGATCTGAGTTTGTTATTTCATGGCCATTTGTTACCTGTGTGAACAAAGGCAAATTATATAGCTCCTCCAAATCTCTGTTTTCTCAACTATAAAATGAGGCTAATACAAATAGCAAATATAAATGAATATTACAAGCTTAGCATATATGGGTACTTGTTAGCTGCTATCACAACCACCACCATCACCAGCTGTGAAGTAGGAAAGGGCAGAAAGAATCAACCTATTTTATAGACAGGGAAATGAGAGTCCATGTTCCACTGGCAAAATATAGGAAGAGAACTGAGTTCCACCAAGCTCATCAGTGAAGTGTCTTCCTTCAGTAGCCCCCTTCCTCCATTGTTAACATAAACTACAAAAGTACCCACACCCAAATAAATTCATGTTCTCTCTCCTTTGGAAGGATGTCAGAGTGGATGGAGGGGCTTCTAGTCAGTGGTAACATCCAGGAGAAGGGAGAGGGGCCTTTCCACATGCAGCCACAGGAGACATGCTGAAAGCTGAGTGTGGCCAGGTATGATTTTCTACCAGATAACATGGAGCCTGGGCTGTAAACCTGGGATGACTTGAATTATGCTGCTCTATCTGGTTGGCTGAGCACAGCATCTCACTCTCATTGAAGAGTAATTGGTGAGGATGAACCTTCGTGTATTTTGCCTGATGAAGTCTGATCTGGAGCTAGAGGTGTTGGAATTTTGTTCTGTTCTGTTTGGTTTTTAACCACAAGGAGGGATGAATGTGGGTGTGGGGACAGGAGTGAGGAAAAGGCTCCGAGTGTAAGCATTTAAATTGCAGACTTGAGGAGAACAAATTTTTTGCTTATATAATAGATTGTTCTTATGTATCTCAATAAAACATACCAATCCTTTAAATTAAATTTATTGATAAATGCCAATAAAATAATAAATTGTGATACACTTAGAGTAATGCCCTGCAAATACACTTTTTATGATAGTATAATATAATGATCTACATTTTCCAAATTTTAAAATTATGGTATACTTATTAACAATTTTAGTAAAATCTTACAAACTTGGGATGGCAATTATCTACATTTTTCTATATTATCTTCCAATCAAGTTCAATGTGTAGTTACATGTATTTTTTAGAATTGCAATTAATGTGTAAATACTATTTTGTGTATATATATTTTTTCACTTAACATTATTTTCTGAACAAATTTCCATGTTTTCCCATGGTGATATTTATTTTATGGCTAAATATTTTATTGCATGAATGGATGCTGTAAATGCCCCTGGGTTTTTGCCTCTGTATTATTTATCTGGGGTATCTTCAGAAGGTGTTTATACCTTAATCAGAAGGTATAAATATTCTATTATTTTTGTAAACGTTATTTAATACTCAACAAATTGACATTGTTTTGGTCCCTATCAGTTCTTAGGATATTTCTGAAATAATAATCTCCTTTAAAGTTAGCTTTGGTTCATAATAACTTCCTGGAACCATGTAAGGATTAGAAAGAATTCTAACAGGACAAAGGGACAGGAGTAGCTTTATTGAACATCTGTCTGTCAGGGGCAGTGGTAGGCACTATGTGTGAATTTAGTTAGTAAGTGGCAAATCTGGGATTTAAACCCCAGTGATCTAGCTCCAGAGTTTATGCAGTAAACCACTATGCTATTCTGCTAAACCTAACATAATATTTTTTAACCTTGATTTTCAAAAAGTTTATTTATTTTTAATTGTATATGTTTATGGGGTATAGCATGTTGTTTCAATATATGAATATATTGTATAATGATCTCCTCCAGGTAGTTTGCATATCCATCACCTACACATTTATCATTTCTTTGTGGTGGTAATGTTTAAGATCCTTTTTTCTAGCTATTTTGAAATATACAACACACTATTATTAGCTGTAGTCACCTTAGAACACCAGAACTTACTCTTCCTATCTAACTGTAACTTTGTACCCATTGACCAACTTCTTCTCCTCCCAGAACCTAACTCAATTCTTAAAGAATCCTCTGAGGGCCGGCCCGGTGGCCCACTGGATAGTGCACCGCTTGAGAAGCGCGGCGGCGCTCCCGCCCGAGGGTTCGGATCCCACATACAGACCGGTTCCCGCTCACTGGCTGAGTGAGGTGCGGCCGCAACACCGAGGGTTGCGATCCCGTTGCAGGTCCCCGGTCCGGTACGGGGGCAACACTGAGGGTTGCGATCCGTTGTCGGACACGGAAAAAGACAAAAGACAAAAAAAATAAATAAATAAAATAAAGAATCCTCTGAGCCATGTGTTTTTAACTGCATTTTACAGAGAAAACCGAAGCTGAGAGGAGTTAAAACAACAGTTCAAACTGAAGCGTATGTAAAGGTCAAGAGGGTATAAGGAGTCAGTAAGAAGATATTTTTTCCTTCGCTTGCCTATTTTTCTTAGATTACATAGCTCTTTCAATCTCTTTTGATATATAAATCTTGATAGTCA
>NW_007726325.1:523778-525618 GCF_000696425.1 Galeopterus variegatus
CCTCATCTGAAGGGGCTACTCAGCCCCAGCTAAATGTTGCCAGGAGGATCAGCCGACCCAACATGGCCAGTGTGTCAGTCAGCTGCTGCTATGTAACCAACAACTCCAAAACTCAGTAGCTAAAGACAATAAGTGTTTATTATAGTCTGCAATCTACAGATCAGGTGGGTGGTTCTTCTAGTGGTGGCTGGACAAGGTGTGTTAACTGTGGGGTGGCTTTGCTGATCTTGGCTAGGCTCTTTCACATGTCTTAGGACTTGGCTGGGACAATTGAGACAACTTGTCTTTGTTCCTTATGGTCTCTCATTCTCCAGCAGGCCAGCCCAAGCTTGTCCACATGGGGTCTTGGCAGGTTCCAACAAAGAGAGAGAGGAAGTGTCTGAGGCCTTGTAGGTCTAGGTTCAGAAATGGCATCACTATCATTTCTATCCCATTCCATTGGCCAATACAAATCTCAATGCCAATCCAGAGACAAAGGGTGGAGATATAGACTCCAACCCTTTATGGAAGGAACTGTAAAGGGACACAGCAAGGGCATGGACAAATGAAGAGGTGAAGAATAGAGGCCATTTTTTGCCTCAGTCTTCCACCTTGAGTCTTCCAAGCTTTCAGAAGCCAGAGATCCAGATCTTTATATGAAATCTCCCAAGTTTTGAACGTTGTCAACTAACTTACAAACTTTTAAGACACTAGTGGTCAATACTGTGTGAACCAAAGAGATCATGTCTAAGCTGAATGTGGTTTGTGGGCCATTTGTTTGCAACCTCTGGGTAAAGAATTTGCTCATTTCCACAGTTATTGACTGAGAAGGAGACTTGAGCCTACGTGCGTCTTGACTTCAAGTCCATGTTTGTTCAGCAAACATTTGCATGTCTTCTGAGTACAAGACTATGACAAAAATAAGTAAATAAACCCCTCAAGGGGCTTACAGTTGTTAAGTGGGAAACATGTAAAGAAACATTTTCTTCCTGTGAGTCAATGTTACAGATGCTTGTCACTGGAGAACCCGGCTGCCTTTGCACTCCTGATGCCTCCTTCCTGTGCAGGGAGTTTCATTGATATAACTCTGGGTCTCTCTCTGCCCTTTTATACATCCCATACCCTAGAGGTGGAGTGACTTATCTGCTTGGTAAATTGGGGAAACAACTGGTCGTGTTCAGCTCAGTTCTTCTCTCTACTGTCTTGATGCCAGGCCTGGCCAAGGAGAGCGTGTGTTTTCCTTGCTCCTTTGTGTTGCAAGTCTTCCCAGAGCAGGTCCCTCGGTGTTGGCCTCTCCCTGCCCCCACCCCCTCCCCTGCTGAGCACTGCTGAGAAGGGTGGGAAATCCGCCTGATTCTGGGGTTCAGGGAGCAAGCTCATTTAGCGCTCTCGCTAGGCCGTGTCTTCCTACCTAGCTTTATCAGTAAGAACGGTGATATCTTGGTCTTGGGTTTTCTCTTCTGTTTCTTAACTTGTTCAGAATGTGGGTAGGGCAGAGAAGTGCTATGTATTAGGAGACTGCCTTGGAGGCTTCAGTGGGGCTGTCAGAGTGGACATATACAAGGGATCTTGAAAAAGTTCACGGAAAGATTCATATTATCTTTTAATTCCATTTCTCCACAAACTTTTTGAAGTAGCCTTGAAAGGAAAAACCCTGGCCCGAGCGCAAAATAAGACACACCAGGAGACAGGGACTCAACCAAAGTGTATTAGGCAGGCAAGATGAACAAGCGGGCCGCCCTCTCGGAAGTGGGAGCAGCAGCAGGGAGAGCCGGGAGGGCCTTTTATGTCCAGTGAGGCTGACCTGGACTGTTCCTATTGGCTAAGAAGGAAGGGGAGGGAAGCGAGCGGGGGTGGGGGG
>NW_007726325.1:526243-527183 GCF_000696425.1 Galeopterus variegatus
GCGGGGGTGGGGGGTGGTGGTGGGGGGTGGTTTAAGCTGAGCTGGGACTTTCTCACAGGGTGGCAAAATTGCCCACGTGGGAAGGTGACGTGGCAGCTAAGGGATTTTTCTGGGTGGGGGTTTTCCGCCATTTTGTGTATCTCAGTCTTTAACACTATTTTACTTTTCTGGTGGAGGGTATATTAGCCAACAAGACACACACATGCACACAAGGCACATGAGGGCCCTGACACACACACACATGCACACACACACGCACACACGGCACATGAGGGCCCTGACACACACACACACACACACACGCACACACGGCACATGAGGGCCCTGACACACACACACACACACACGCACACGGCACATGAGGGCCCTGACACACACACACACACACACACGCACACACACACACACACACACGGCACATGAGGGCTCTGACTGCTTGCACCCTTCAACATGTGCCTCCCAGAACTCAACCTTGAGATTGCGCATCCCCACCTAGGTGGGGATGTAAGTCTCATGTTCAAGTAAAGGAAACAGAAATGCTTTTAACCCGAATAAAAGCTGGCATTAAAAACGCAGAGCAGCACCTGCTATCACATTACAAAATTGCCTGTGATATTTTGACACGCACTCTTCCTTTTAGGAGTCTCTCTTGATATCTCTAGTTTCAGTCCCTACTGTATTAGTCCTTTTTGTGTTGCTATAACAGAATACCTGAGACTGGGGGATTTATAAAGAAAAACGAAATTTATTGCTTATAGTTTCTGAGGCTAGGCAGTCCAAAGTCCATCTGGTCATAGTGACAGTGACCCAGGGGTGTCATATTGCAAGATGATGGAAGCAGAGAGAGCAGAGAGAGAAAGACAGACTCTCTTCTCTCTCCTTTTAAAGCCCTCAGAACCACACCCCTGACCACCACTTTTAATCCATTCACTACTGCATG
>NW_007726325.1:528599-530918 GCF_000696425.1 Galeopterus variegatus
CTACGAGTGGCCGTCTTGTTTCTTTGGACAGGGTCCTTATTTCCTAGTGTTTCTTTTCCCCCTGGTAGTGTTCAGTGTCTGTTATGTGGTGAACACAGCTTGAGGGGAACCATCCAGCTCTTCCCGTGTTTTCCATCTGCCCAGCATGAGCAGCAGATCGGCGAGTTGTCCAGCTCAGTGAGGCCTGTCTTCCTCATGAGCCACAGCCACGCGCTCGCCCACTTCTCTTCTCTCTGTTTTCCTCCCTGCCCAGGTGTTGCAGCCTAGAGGAGTAGGAATTTAGTCAAATGGAAGGAACATTATTTCTCTCCAGCAGTTTGGCAAGATAAGCTCGAGAGGGAAGCCACATCAAAGAAAGAGGCCGCTGCCACTGTTCGGTGTCTGCAGTCGGTATGAGTCAGTCAAAGCCTGCGTTTCCGTCAGCTTAGGGGCAGTTAATGTTTTCCATTCACAAAGGTATCTGTGACCATTTTACAGTATATGTGTAAGCGTCCCCATGACACAACATTACCCACATCGCCTCATGTTGACAAATCAATTCTGGGCCCAAAGTAAACTTTGGTCCAATTGCCACTCAAAGGATCTAGACCCATTCTTTGGCCAGTGGACAATATCTGGGCAATTCAATGCCATGGAGTCAGATGACCTGAGTTTAAAAGCTTGAGTGATCTTGGGCAAGTTATTAAACTTTCCAAATCTCAGTTTGCAGTCCTTTAAAATCATTTTTTACTGGATGGGATAACCATAGTACCTACCCCTAACATAATGTGCATAATGCACTTAGCACACAGCTGGGCCATATGGAAACTCAGTAAAAAGTTCACCTCTGTCATTTCTGGGGCATCCTCAGTCTTGCAGGTGACCGTGAAATAAAAGAGTTGGGAAGATGCTCCACTTGGTCTAAAATAGGTTGTCCACAGTGCAGGGAAAGCACTTGGTCCCCAGGGCACTGGAATGTTCCCCAGTCCAGTAAGAGCTTGGTGAGTTGGGTGAAGCCCTCAAGCAAATGGGGTGAAGAGCTGCTGGTGTCTTCTCAGCCTGGAGGCGGTGGTGGAGGCAGGGCTCGTATTGCCCCGACATACCTGGCAGATGCTGGAAGAGCTTGTATCCCAAACACTTTAGGCTGAGAGGGACCTTGAAGGGAAGGCCCTGAGGTCAAGTTGTTGGAGAAAGGGTAAAAAGGGAGAGAAAACAAAGAGTGAGCAGGAAAATAGGAAAGGTTTGACGTAACCCTCACCCTCTTCCTGACTCACCCTCTTTTTCTCACCTCCTTGAACTGTCAAGGAAACAAGTGGGCCAGAGCTGTTTTAGAAAAGTGAATACAGCACAAGCCTGAGCCGCCAAAAGCCTTAGCCCTTTATCTGCTTCAGAGAGAACCTTCTCGTGGGAGGGGACGGGGCCCAGGAGCGTGCAGAAGTGCTCATCAGAGCGTCTGCTCCCATGGAAGGACAGGGAGTCCCTGTCCTGGCAGCACGCCCTATGGGGTGGGGCTGCTTTTAGCACTTCAGGGTGCTGGGGGAGGATGAACCAGCCGCACTTAGGAGAGAACACCTCTCCTCCTTCCATTGATTTAGGCTGATTTTCACTGTTGGACTCTCTAATACAAGCCTCTGGACTGGGTTGCCATGGTTATGCCAGTTTTAACAGTGAAGGCTAAGTGGCTTCCCTCCGGCCGTGCAGCTTTTAGCAGCTGATTTTGGATTTTAACTTCTCCTCTTCAGAGACCCTGATTTTAGCTTCTCTTTGGAGACCCTTTGGGGGAAGAAACGTAGACAGGCAGGACCAGGGGCAATTGGGGAGTTGAGTGAATTTAATTTGAAATAGTTTATGCTCTATCCATAGACAGGAGGTACAATAGGGTGGTTATCAAGTGAAAGGGCTCTAGAGTCAGACAGTCTGAATCCCAGCCTTGTCGTGTACCACCTTTGTGACCTTAAGCAAATTACTGAAGCCCTTGGAGAAACGGGGACTCTAACAGCATGCACATCACAGGACAATTGTGAGGGTTAATGAGATGACCTCTGGAAAGCTCCCAGGGAGTACTGTCTCATCAGGTCCTTTCACTTGCATTATCTCAAGGGCTCCCAGAATAACCCAGATGCTGGTGTCAATGCCATCCTCATTTTCCAGAAGATGGAATTGAAGCAGGAGCTCAAGAGCTTCCTTTGCAGGCCTTTTAGGACTGATGTGTGCCTCCTTCTCTGACTTCATTTCCCTGGCTTCATCTCCCTGCACTGAACATGTTACAGGGGCCACTCAGCTCTTGACTGAGGCCCCCCAAAATTTGATACCGGGCATACAGGTCCGGCTGCCTGTCGC
>NW_007726325.1:531599-562855 GCF_000696425.1 Galeopterus variegatus
AGCTCTTGACTGAGGCCCCCCAAAATTTGATACCGGGCATACAGGTCCGGCTGCCTGTCGCATTTCAAGAGCAAATCACTCAAAGGTCAAAAGTTGGTGAAAATGGAAGTCAGCTTTTATTCAGGAACATTGATGACTTGAGAAAAGATGTTAGGCTAACTCATCTGTCCGGTAAACCTAAAGGAGAATGGCTAGACTAAAGCTGCCTCAAAGACTCAGGTGTACTCAGAGGTTTTTAAAGAGGGGGCTGAGGGAATGGAACGTGGGAAAATGAAAAGCAGGAGGGAGGGCACATGAGCAGTGAGGGCTTCAGGCAAGGTCTCAGGTGCAAGGTCGTGCCAAAACTCCATCTGGTTTCTGCTCCCGTCTTTGCTGTTATCTCAGGGTCTGGGTAGCATGCATGTCTGCAGCTTCAGGCTAATTGGAAAACAACTTTTCGTTTATATAAATAATGTCACCTTGCCCCGTAACCAAGGTTCAAAATATCAAAGAACCATGGGAAAAGAGGGAACTCAGAAATGCACGCCAAGAAAAAGACTGTGTCCTTTTAAAATCTTTTAGAGCCCATGTGGTTTTAGGTTCCAACATGGCTTCAGTCCTGCTCACTCCAACACACAGTGCCCACACCATCCTCTGTGCCTGGCCTATGCCACGCTGGGGCCTGCCTCTTACTGTGTCCTCTCTTTGCAACACTCTTCCCTGGCTTTTCACAAGACTAGCTCTTTCTCTTCCTTTGGGTGTCAGCTGGGGTCACCTCCTGAGAGGTCTTTTCTAGTGATCAAAATCAATCACCCTCATCACTAGTTAATCTCTATTAATTTATATATTTTCTTTAAATGATTAATTATCATCTGAAATCATTCTGTTTAATATCCCTAAGCAATTAATCCCTGTCTGAAATTATTGTGTTTATTATCAACCTGCCTCGACGAGAACATAAACTCTTGTGTCAGTCTGATTTCCTGCAATATGCCACTAGATTTAATCCTGGGGACACTCTGGGGCCTGTGGATAGAAATTTGGGCTCTATGAGTTTAGATGAAAAAAAATAAAATCTTTATTCTCACTAACTCCTAACTGAAATTTAGCATTTCCTCCCATCATGAATGTAGCTAACAAACCACAGTTGCATGAACTGAACTTGGGACTTTGTCACACACTACAGTTTTACGGATATCTTGAAATATCATTTATGCCAATCAGTAATATGAAATTAGAGTATTTTTTATACCTACTGCTAGATCTTGTTATTTAATGCAATAGCAAAGAAACATGTATGTCACTATATCACAATTTTAAAATATTTTGGCAACTATTTAAATAAATTTGGTTTCTTTTATAATCCTCTGTATTCATTTTATGTATCTAAAAAGCCTTAGCCCAAGAAAGGGCCCATAGATTTTACCAGATTGCCAGCAGGGTTCATGGTATAAGAAAGGTTAACTAGTGCTGTGGCCTAGAACAGTTTTTGGCATGTAATAGGAGCTTGATAGTAATATTTTTGAATGAATGAGTTGGCTGGATGAAGGGAGATAGAGAATGAAAGACTGTCCTAGGAAGAAGAAACTACATTCAGAGGTGGAGAGCTCTGTTCTAGAAACAGAAAAGCTGGTGTGGTTTGTGCTTAGAAAGCTGGAACTAACCAGGTAGCTGATTGGACTTAATCCTGGGACAGTGGGAAGCCAGTGGAAGGTATTAACAGGGAAAGGAATAATTCCATTTGGGTTTTGAAAGATCTCTTTGGCTGCTGAGAGGTGAGAAAAATTAGAGGGCAGATGTGGACACCAATTAAGAGGCTACTTGTGAAGGCCGGCCCGTGGCTCCCTTGGGAGAGCGTGGTGCTGACAACACTCAAGCCAAGGGTTAAGACCCCCTTACCGGTCATCTTTAAAAAAAAAAATGCCTGAGCTCCTGAGTGGAGGGGGTTGCTTACCAAGAGAGGGAACACAGTGAGAAGGAGCAGGGCAGGGCCTGGGCAGCCCGAAACTTTAGTAAAAGTGTTATTATTTTGTTCTAAACCTGGCTTTGCAAAAAATGCCTTGGAACTCAAATGCTGGAGACTCCAGTTTTACTTCTAGTTCCGCCACTACCTTGCTATCTCAGGCACTGCTGCAGCCTGAATGTTTATACCCCACTCCGCTGCCCCCTCATTCATGTGTTGAAATCCTCACCCCTGAGGTATTGGAGGTGGGGCCTTTGGGAGGTGGAGCATCCGCCCTCATGTTGGGATTAATGCCCTTACAGAAGAGGCCCCAGAGACACCCTTGGGCTGCTTCTGCCATGTGAGGTAAGAGCGAGAAGGTGCTGTTGATGAGGGACGCAGAGAGCAGCCCTTGCCAGACACTGAATCTGCTGGTGCTCTGCTCTTGGAATTCCCAGCCTCCACGACTGTGAAAAATACATTTCAGTTGTTCATAAGCCATCCAGTCTGTCATATTTTGTTATAGCAGCCAGGACGGACAAGCACCTTTCTCACCTTCTCTGTTCTCTCATCTGAGCAATGGAGCTCCTGATGTTTGTCCTGCACACCTCGATGCTGGAGTGAGAGCCTTCTCTTCACCTGCCTTCCTCAGGTCTAGTAAGAAACATTTGAGCATATGACTTTTCAAAGGAATCTCGAAGTTGGTGATTTCTCTCTAAGCCTTGAATATTAGTTTGGGTTTGATATTAATATTATGGTTAATAATATTAATTAATTAATGTTATCTTTAATCACAAAAGCTAATCCTTATTGATCCCTCATCATATGTCAGGCACTTTGCTAAGTGCTTTATGTACATTATCCCTTTTACTTCTCTGTGAGATAGATATTATTATTATACCCAATTCACAGATAAGAAAACTAAGGCTTAGAGTTCAAGTAACTTCCCTGAAGTTACACAGTTGGTGGTGGTAGAGTAGAAATTGGACCTCATGCAGACTGACTCTACAATCTGTACTCTTAGCTACTATATGTTCCTGCCTTCTTGGATTAATTACTCTGTTTTTGTCCACGTGTCCATTGGGGTTATCATGCCCCCTCTGACCTAGATTGATTCGAATTATCCCTCCATTCCATACTCTGTGCAAAGTCCAGGCTCTTCCTGAGATTTCTGTGAATTCAGGTGAGCTCCCATTATCATGGGAATCTTTAGCTCGGAGTGCCTGCTTCTGTGGAGTTGTTCCGGTTTATGGCCCATCCTCCCATGTTCTCCCTGGTCTGTGCTCTGTCAGTCCAACTATGGAAACCAGTTTCTTTCCTTGATTTCTACCAAGGCTTTCACTCCCACACGGCCTTTATGTAACAGATTTTGCCAAAAGTCAAAAGATGGAGGGTTTACCATGTAGAAAATGCATATTTTAAAAACTGAATAAGATTTATCTCTATTTTTCAAAAGCCCTATAGTGATTTTTGCCATTGTATAAGTTACGATTTAGGGTAAGCTGCTGAAACAACAATACCTCCCCTCCCCTGCTCTTACAGCTGTGGCTGTATTAGTCCATTTTTTGTGTTGCTATAACAGAATACCCGAGACTGGGTAGTTTATAAAGAATGGAGGTTTATTTGGCTTATGATTCTGGGACAGCTGCATCTGGCATGGGCCTCAGGCTGCTTCTACTAGTGGTGGAAAGTGGCAGGCTGCCGGTGGGTACAAGCAGATCACATGGTGAGAGGAAGCAAGAGAGAGAGGGAGGTGTCAAGGTCTTTTAAACAACCAGCTCTCCCAGGAACTAATAGAGCAAGAACTCAATACCTGCGTGCCCCACCCCCCCTACCCCCAGCATTAATCCATTCATGAGGGATCTGACCCCATGACTCCAACAGCTCCCAACATTGCCACTTTGGGGATGAGATTTTGGGGGGACAACACATCAAACTCTATCAGTGGCTTCTCTCTCTTCCAGTCCAGAGAGGAGCAGCCCAGGATGAGTGGAAGCTCTGCTCCCCACAGTCCCTCAAACCACAGATTCTTCTATCCTGTTGCTTTGCCATCCTCTAGCAGTGGCTGTGTCCTTACCTGTACAGTCAAAGCTGGGTCAAAACACTCCCATCTGGGTCAAACCAACAGCCCATCGGGAAGGGAGAGGAGGAGGGAATGGAGGTGAAGGATTTCCTTCTGGAGACACAGTTGTACACGTCACTTCCGTTCTCAGTCCATTGGCAGGAACATAGTCACGTGATCACACTGGCTACATGGGGGGAGGCTGGGAAATGGAGTCTTTAAGAGGGCACTGATGTGCCCACCTGGAACACTATTACTGCGCAAGAAGAAGAGAAAAGTTTTGGGGGGTCACACCTGGAGATCTCTGTTTTATAACCAATCTCCGTTCCAGCCTTTGCTTAATCCTGTGCTCTCTCTTTTCCTCTCTTCACTCTCTGTGTAGCTCAGCTCTCCCCCGCCCTCCCCCCACCACATTCTTATTTATTTCTAAAGGAGAACACTTTAGCCACCTCTTATCCATCTCAAATGACCAATAAAGCCATTGTCCTAAACAAAGACATCTCATACTCAAATTCAGAGTCTGGCTCCAGCTGTTAAGATATTTTTTCCTATCCTACTACACGGTAAAAATCAAGCAAGACACCATTTTAAGAAACTTTTCCCCTATCCACTGAGTAAGATTCAAAGAAACCCATTGGTCTATAATGTAAACATCCCAAATTGTGAGTGATTTACCTCAAGAAACACAGGCTGTTCATTGCTTAAAATGAAACAATTCCACACTACAGCAGAACGTAAAACCTAGACTTCCAAGAAAAGTTTCAGAAGGGGCAGCTGTTACTCTTGTCACTTGAAAAGTAGGAAGACCTTTGTGATAGAGTTCTGCATTCTTCTTTCTCATCTTGCTAGGGGCCCTGTTCTCAGTTCAGCCAAACCACGAGAGCATTTAAACTTTCTGCTAGGATGGTATATGTCATGTCTGATTACATGTTATTGGGCAAAGCAAGTTATATAGACAAGTCCCAAATCAATGGAGCAGGAATGTATGCTTCTCCCATGGGGGGCCTGCAAGTCACAAGGCAAAGGATGTGGATGTAGATCTTCTTAGGTGAAGAGAGTGAATACTAGGGCACAATGATCAATTTGCTAATTGTAAGAGGTAGGACCAGGAATGGATCTTAAATCCAGTGCACGGACATCTCTGAATGTTAGGCCATTTAATTGGGACTTTATTGGAAGACTGTAGAGAATCATTGGAAGGTTTTGAGCAGGATGGTGATGTTATCAGAACTCTGCCTTAGAAACGCCAATTGAGAGCATGACCTCCACCTTCTGGATGCACCATTGTGGGAAGAAGTGTGTGAAGCTGAATTAGTAAATCATTTATTCCTTCCTCTACTCTATCTCCAGCTAACTGGACAGTGGGGAAAGTCACTGCATTAGGATTCTCCAGAGAAACAGAACCAATGGACTGTATCTATATCTATATCTATCTCTCTAGAGATATTTATTTTAGGGAATTGGTTGGTTCACATGATTGTGGAATCTGGAAAGTCCAAAATTTGCAGAGTAGGCTGTCAGGCTGGAGACACAGGGAAGAGCTGGTTTTGCTGCTCAAATCCGAAGGCAGTCTGCAAGCAAAATTCCCTCTTCCTTGGGGGAGTCTGTCTTTTTTCTCTTAAGGCTTTCAACTGATTGGATGAGGCCCAGCCAGATTATGGAGGGTAATCTGCTTTACTCAAAGTTCGCTGATTTAAATGTTAATCTCGTCTAAAAGAAATACCTTACAGCAACATTTGAACAAATATCTAGGTACCGTGGCCTAGCCAAGTTGACACAGAAAATTAACCATCACAGCCACATACCTCTTTGTCCTCACCTTTAAAAAGGCATCGGTTCTGCTAGGCTAATCAGATTGTGCAGGTGAGTGATGGCTGCTGGAAAAGAAGTCAGTACAGACGACAGGCTGTCGGATGGTTGATTGGGTTGACATCCACCTTAGGCAGCTGGGCCTCCTTTTATGAAAACTCCTAGTGGAGAATTGTCTTCTGAGAGATAGTGTCAGTGAAGTGCTCCAATGACCTACCTCTCCCTCCCTGTGGCCTCTGCCCTAGGTCAAGCCCTTATGACTTTTCCCTGGATTAGGGCACTTACTTCTTATGCTGCTGCTCCTCTTTCCAAAGCAAAATCTGACCACAGGCTCCTCAGACTGAAAGCCCCTCTGTGGTGCCCCATTGCACTCCTGATGAAGGCTGAGCACATGCGGCTCTCCAAGGTCTTACCCCAGCCTGCTCCAGCAGATCTGTCCTCTCCGTCCTCCATGCTGCAGGATATCCAGTCCTACCCCCACCCCAATCCCCCTACCCTGGAGCCTTAGGCCTTGTGAGGACAGGCCTCATGGGCCACCTCTGCTGAGGAGTCCACACTGCCCCGGCACAGCCAACCTCATTTTATCTATTTTATCTACTAGGTTCCCACATATTTTTTGTTTGAAGAGAAGATTCTGTAGGAAGGAAAGTTTGAGGGATATTCTTTTGGTAATACCAAACTTCTCATAGTTTACTGCGTGTACCATGTCGTTTCACACTCTAGTCCTTTGTTTATGCTGTTTCTGCCTCTGGGAATGCCCATCTTTCTATCCCCGTGATTTGCTCATCTTCTGCTGTGGACTGAATGTTTGTGTCCCCCAAATTCATGTGTTCAAATCACCAGTGTGATGGTGGCAGGAGGCAGGGCCTTTGGGTGGTAATTAAGTCATGAGGGTAGAGCCGTCATGATGCGATTAGTGCCCTTGCAAGAAGAGGGAAATACCCTTACCTTGCGAGAATACAGCAAGAAGGCAGCTTTTTGCAAGCCAGAAAGCAAGCCCTCATCACACACTGAATCCACCGGCACCTTGATCTTGGACATCCAGCCTCCAGAACTGTGAGAAATAAATGTCTGCTGTTTAAGTCACACAGTCTGTGGTATTTTGTTATAGGAGCTGGAGCTGACTAAAACATTTCTTAAGAAACTCCAGTTCCAAGAAGCCAGTCTTAATAGCAGGATGAGCTAACATGCTGTGCCTGTGCTCCCACTGGAACCCTGTGCATGTTGCTATGTTAATATTTACTGTATTAAATTAGAAGCCTACTTGTTTATGTGTGTGCTTCGCCCATTAGGACATAAACTCCTGAAGACAGGGATGTTTTTTTATTCCTGCAGCACCTGGTGTAGATGGAGCTCAAAACAGTGGGAGTACGTGTGCGTGTGTGTTAGTGTGTGCATGAAACATGAATGGAACTGGTCCTCTGGACAAGGCACCATCCTCCCATGTCTGTCTTGAGCACCACCACCTCCAGGAAGCCTACCACGACTGCCGCAGTCCTCAGTGATCGCCACGTAACCATCGAATGAACCTCCACAGCATCTTGTGGCCTTAATGATGGTCCTCTGGACAAGGCACCATCCTCCCATGTCTGTCTTGAGCACCACCACCTCCAGGAAGCCTACCACAACTGCCGCGGTCCTCAGTGATCGCCACGTAACCATCGAATGAACCTCCACAGCATCTTGTGGCCTTAATGATGCAACATTAATTCACCCTCCCTCTTCATCTTCCTAGACCTAAAGATTGTACTGATTAAGTCAATTTAACAAATATTGAACACTAAAAATTAAATTTTACATTTAAAAAAAGTTATTCATAATCCTACCATCTTTGCAGTAACCACTTCATTTTTTTTCTTAGATTTCCCTTCTAGTCTCTATTGAAATGACATTTTAAAAAAATTAATGAAAAAAATGCAGGATTATTACAGGATGTTTTGAAAATATAGGAGGGTATAAAGAAGGAAATAAAAAGTACCCGTAAGCCTATGACCTGGAGATAACCACAGTAACTTTGGTGTAATTTCTTCTAGTCTCTTTTCTATGTGTGTGGATTATTATAATTACTATTCATTAAGCCAGCTCTATTCTATTGCTCTAAGTATTCCAAACTCATTTGCTTTTCGACAATCCTGTGAGGAAAGTATTATTACCTCCATTTTAGGCATGAAAAAATTGAGACACAAGAGGTTAAGTAATTTGTTTAAGACACACAGTTGACAAGGTAATAAAGCCCTGCACCTATGTGACTTTGTATGTGTGTATTTGAGGGTACTTCAAAAAGCTCATGGAAAGAGTAATGTTATATTTTAGTTCTATTTTCCCACAAACTTTCTGAAATACCCTTGTATGTATTAATGTTTATATAGACACCATTTTTTTGCGTAGCTGCGGAGGGTTGGAATTTTTACATCCACAAATGTTGAGGACAAAGTTAGCTCCTAGAAAACGCTTGGCAGTTGGCTGATGGTTTGTAGACAACTTCTGCATTATGATTTCACAGCCCCACATGCTGGGGTTGTTTAGGGGTCAAGGGGCCAAGGTGCTGCTTCTTTATCAGCTCCAATCAGTTCAAAGAGGACTTCGAGGGTCAATTCATTCTAAAGCTTCCCCCTTTTTGATAGTTCAGGGAGCCAGAGAACACTTATCAGGTTTATTCCAATGAAATGCTACCTAGCTGCTTTTCCCTTGGGAGAACACAAGGTGACTCATATTTCCAGCTCTTATTGCAGAGTTATTTTTAGTTGATAAAAAATGATTACCGTGAATCATAAAAAAATATTTGATAAGCGTTTAACAAAAGTTAATTGTTCTGTATCATGAACAATCAAAAAAAAAAAAAAAAGTAGTAAATGAATAGTTCCTAAAAAAAAAAAAAAATAGTAATAGGGGCCTGGCCAGTTAGCTCAGTTGGTTAGAGCATAGTGTTATAACACCAAGGTCAAGGGTTCAGATCCCTATACAGGCCAGGCACACACACACACACACACACACACACACACACAATCAATCAATCAATCATAACAAAAAGCTCATGGTAGCTAACAGTGACCAATAGGCAGAGCTTGTGAAATATGCAAAGCACTCCACACTTAGAGGCATAACACAACAATTATTTATTGTAGACTGGGCTCAGGAGCGGTTCTCATTTGGGATCTCTCATGAGGTTGCAGCCAGATAGGGACAGAGGCTGGGGTTGTCTCAAAGGCTGTCTTCTCTATGACTTCAGCTGGAATTGAGGACCAGAACACCTATACCTGGCATCTCCATTGTTGCTAGGGCTTCCTCCTACCATGGCCCATGGCAGCCAGGATTGAAGGGCAAGCATCCCAAGAGAGACAGCCAAGCTAAAACACTTTTTATAAAGTAACTTTGGAAGTCACACGGTGTCACTAAGTTCAGCCCATATTCAAGAGGAAGGGAACTAGATTCCAGCTCTCAATGGGAGCAGTGTCAAAGATTCCGTGAACATGTTCTAAAGCCATTGTATGTAGAATTTCTGCAAACTATAATTTTCATCAAAGAATGGTCATTCCTCAGTTCACTCCTCACAGAGGACTCGTTCTCTGAAACGTGCTGGGGCACACAGAGATCTTCAGCACACTCACTTGTTCTCAGAGGTCCCCATATTGTGTACTAACTACCTTTTATGACAAACAGCTCTGTGATGCCATCTACCTCCTGGATTTCATCACTGTCTTCAAAAGTCCTCAGTGTTTCTGAATGTGTTTTGTGGGGTCTGTCATGATTCCCTACATGCAGGTCTGAAGGGGAAAGACTGAAGATGATCAGTTTTTCTCTTTTGTGGGCCTCCCCTCTCTGGATCAGCAGCAGAAAGATGGCTGGGGTAAAATGCAAGACATTGCTTAGGTCAACAGCAGGTAGTAATTGGAAAGAGAAGAGGACAGCCATTAGAGGATATTACGTTGCTAATCACAGTTGCCATTTATTGAGCTTCTCCTGCATGCCAGACGCCGCCCAAAGCATGTTACCTGAATTACCTCATTTAACTTCTTCTTACCAGCCTTAAGTGGCAGGCACTATTTATCCTCAGTAGACATATAAGAAAACAATGGCTAGATGTGTGACTTGCCCAAGGTCACACATCTACTAGCAAATGAACCTGGATTTGAACTCAGGTATGTCTGACCTTGGTTGTGAGTTTGAACTTTGGTGTTGGACCACTTGGGCTTGAATCCTTGCTTTGGGCTGTCTTTGACAATTAGCTTCTTTGTGTTTCAACTTCCTCATTGGTAGAAGGGGTACAATAAACATATATATAAACCTTAGAGGGGTCATAGCTTTAAATAGGATGAGCCAGTTTAGCACTTGACAAAATTAATTATTCCTCCTTCCCTGCTACTTATGTCTGCTAGGGATGGTGATTTACTCAAGAGAGTAATATGCTGGAATTCCTGAGGCCTGAGGACATGCAGGCTGAGGAACCTTGCTAGAGACCTGCTGTCAGACCTCGTCATTCAGCGACTCCCTTCAGCTTCTGGTGGCTGAGTTCCCGTCCGTAAAGTGGGCATGAGACTGGACTTTGTGAGGACGAACAGAGAACCTGAAACACTTCTCCGCTATGGCATCCCAGTCCTCTCTCTACTTCCAGGTCCAACTAAATTTGCCAACCACTCACCAAACCAAATACAAATGATACATAATGGAAATTGATTAAGGAACTGAGAGGCAGAAAGGAATATTTGGTGACAAGCCCTCTCCACCTTCTTGCTAGGCTCAAAACACGGTCCAGTTCACAGAACGGCCAGATATTGGTCTTTTCTTTTTGGGTTAAACCCTAGACAGTGGGGGTATGAGTTCCTGAAATGTGTTTACACTGCAGCCAAACTGTATGATCTGTTGCAGCAGGATTTTATCCATTTTCTCTGTAAGTAACATGGCAGCTGTGGCTGGATAAGGCCCAATGAGCTGGCTGGTGGCTGGGGTGGCCTGCCCTTGTCCACCGATGTTGTTCAGCTCCAGATCAGCCCTGTCTCCTGAACCCAGAGAGGCTGGCAGGTTTTCACTAAGGCCGCACATCGTGGAGTGTGGTCGAGTCCCCTTCCAGGCAGGCTGATTTGTGAATGTGCTGAGCTCCAGCGCACCAGCAGCCTAACCACAGAGCTGTGTTTGTTTCTCTACCGGATACACCTGCCCAAAGGCTGGGTTCTCTCAGGCTGCAGGCACCGGTTTGTCTCACATTTAAAAAGATTGCACTCGGTTTGTCTCACATTTAAAAAGATTGCACTCTCCAGATAAACCAAAGCGCCCAATTGTGTGCGCTGAAAACCTGTAGTTTAAAAAGATTGCACTCTCCAGATAAACCAAAGCGCCCAATTGTGTGCGCTGAAAACCTGTTGAGGTTGAGGAGTAATGAAGTTGATTTTCATTTATTTCCTTTTGGGGTAGAGGGAAAATTACAAACAATTTTTTTCCCCATTCAAATGAGCATTCTCCACTTTATATCTGTCATTTTTTCCCAAAGTGTACCACCGAAGAGGATTTTAGGGATTCGTGGACACAGCGTAAAAGAACATTGAGTCACACACTGAGAAAGTTAGACCCTTTTCATTTCCTTCAGTCTTTCAGTTTTGTCAAGTACGTCTTTAACATCTAACACTTGCTAGATCTCTCTTTAAAAACAAAAGCAAAAATGATGGCAGACCTCGGATTTGGAGTCTTTAGTTAAAGATAGTGTCCAGTTGAATGTTATAATATTACCTAAATAAATTTTGATAATATTGCTTTTATTGTAATTATTTATAGAATTACTTTTAATTTATGGCAAGGGATAGCAGTTTACCATTTACGGATATTATTTTTCCTTTTAAAATAAATATATACAAGTTTTCAAAGTCACTTAATTTAGAGAAAAATATAAAGCAAGTAATCGTGTGGGTGCTATTCGTAAATAATACAAGTCATGAGGATAGTATGTGGTGATATTTAAATATAGTAGAAATTTGGAAGGGAGTACACAAATATTTGATGTATGAGCAACTGGGCTTTGGAGCTGGACAAACTTGGGTTTGAATCACTGTCTACCACCTACTAGGAGGGTGACCTTGAGCAACTTAACCTAGTTCCACATCTATAAAATCAGGACGAGAGCAATTCACTAGCCATTGTAGGATTTTTGCAAATACAATCCATGTAAGGCTGTCATTCACGGCCCTAGAACATAGTATATGCTCAAAAAAGTTAGCCATTATGATTATTGCCAGAAAACCTATTTCTGCTTCCCAGAACTGTGCTTGCATAAGCTACAGGAAAAGTTTGGCCTGGCTGGTGAAGAGTCCTGGAGCCTATGTCAACTGTTAGAGATGTCCCCATTCTGTGCTTTCATTGCTTGGGAGCAGCTCTCAGAAGTGTGGCCTTCATGTGAACGTGGTGGTGGACCCAGAAGGGCAGTGTCATGGTAACAATCACACTCCCACAACTGGAGTTCCAAGCAGCACATTTTCATGGCTCCCAAGCATTTTTATCTCCATTTTACATGTGAGAAACAGAGACTGAGTGTTTTTCTCCAGTCCATGTATCTCCCCCATTATTGTGACGCATTCATGGCCAATTCATGAGTGTCTTGTGTTAAAATGCCCAATGAATAAGCCAAACAAATTATTTATTTTCACTCTGCCTTTTAGCTCTAATTTTAGATTTCAAAAGTTTTGCATTTCAGGCAGAGTTAAGCACAATTGACACTTTCAGGCAAGTCGAATCTAACACAGGGCTCCAAATGGCAGTTATTGGGCCATATCCAGTCCACAGATATGTTTGGCCCACATGTTTCAAAAATTTTTTTGAGCCAACATTTTATAATGGAGAGATTTTATATATTAAAAAATGTTGATTTCTGACTTCTTTTGAAAACCAGCAGATTTAGACACTGAGCCTTTCTGCATGACAGTATTATCTAGGGTGGATAAATATTATCTAGAACCTTAACATGAGGCTCCCCCGTTTGCTTTGTGCTCCCAAACTCATGTAAGATACACGTATGTCCTTACACCTGGCAGCATTCACTGATTTATACTCCCGACTGGCCCTTTGTGCAGAGAGTGCCAACTGTCCCCCCATATTACATCCTCTCCTACAGTAATGCTCCAGCTGGACTCATGACTGCCCACTGAGGACTACATTTGCCAGTCTTGCTGACAGCTAGGTGTGGCTATGTGACTAAGTTGTGGCCCATGGGACGAAAGTGGAATTGATAACTGGAACTTCCCGCAGTGCTTTAAAACGGGAGCAGGATGTTCTCTCTTGCTTCTTTCCTTCTTCCTTCCAGGTGGAATGTGGATGTGACAGTAGGAGCTGGAGCAGCCATTTGACATCACGAGATGGAAGCCATGTATTGAGAATAGCAGAGCAAAAAGATAGGAGGAAACTAGATCCCCAGCATCGTGGAACCACATACCGGCTCTGGAAAGCTTATGCTCAGACTTACAGCAGAAAAATAAACTTCCATTTTTGTCTTTCTCTCTCTCTCTTTTTAAAGCAGCCTTCACTGTATCTTAACTAAGACATCCTGTTTGCAATTGGTCTGTGACCCCCGGCTAAACCAAGAGGTATAAAGGAAAAGACAACTCATGATTTTGCAAGTTGTTTTTCCTTGTACATGGGACCTATGCCGGCAGCATCAAATCAAATTGCACGGAAAGCTGAGATGAGGCATAATCCTCTGTATGGTACAAGCAATACTGGAAAACCATTCCTCCGTCTCGAAGACTCTGTTTGCTGTGAACCGATTTGTACAAATGGCTTCTTAGGGGCCATTATTCCCGACAGCTACATATCTCAGGTTCACAGGCTGCTGCACCACATTTTTGCCTCCACCTCGTCATTAAAGGCCACACTTCATCAGGCAGCCCTCCTACCTTTTCTCTGCAGGGCCCTCTGAGTGGAAGTGAAGTAGAAACTTCTCGGTTGGAACTGTTTGGGTTCCCAAGGGGCCAACAGAGGCTTCTTGGTGCTGAGCATAAAACCATTGAGGATCCTGACAGTTTCGATCTGAGCAGATCCTGCTGTATTACGTGAGGATAAAGGGCTAGTTATGAAAATAATCTATGACAAAAAGATGTTACTACTTCCTCAGAGGCAGGTGCTCCAAATGGCGTGTTATTGTGTTCCTTAGAATGATGAATGAAAGTATTGAATGAAATTCAAACTATTTAGTGTAGCCTGTGGTAGAGTCCTCCAAGTCAGGACTGTTTGGGGGAACAGAAAGAGGAAAGAAAAGAACTACTATTTAATGAGTTCTTAATGTGCCGTGATCTTATGTACGTTTTATATCATTTGGTCATTTCAAGAATCCTATGAAGTGGCATTACAACGTTTTTGTAATGCTAGGAAAATGAGAAACGCTAGGAAAAGTTAAGTACCTTAACAAAGATTGCACAGCTGGGAAGGAAAAAGCCAGGATTTTGATGTAAATCTAGCGACCTATGTTTATTGCATATCATGCAGTCTCATGAAGGCACCAAGGTTGGCCTAATCAGAAGGAAGAGGTCAGCCGGGTCATGGTCTAAACAGCCAGGGATGGAAGTATCTGGATGGGGAGGGTATTTGTAGTAAACGCAGGAAAGCAAGAAAAGACAGTGGGAGAGAAACGCTGAAAAGTTTGTACACCTGCATCTGATCACCCGAGGGCCCGCAGTTTACAGAGCGCAAGATGAGTGCAGCTCTGCGGTCTCAGAGGGACGAGGGGCCGTGCAAGAGGCAGATGGCAGACATGCCAGGGGTGGTGATCTGGCAGCAAGATGAGATAAATCTGAAAAGCAAGTTTTACAAAACTCTTTACATTGAAAAATCTTGCTGAGTAACCAGTAGACATGATAGGGAGTAAAGAAATTACAGCTTAATAGTTAGCCAGACAGAGGAGTCGATGGTTCTGTGTATTTAAATGCGTGCTTTTCCCATCCCTGGCAAATTCTTTTGTTTTACCTTGTGTACCCGGATGACTCTTTTCTATAAATGGTCTCTATGTCCATTCACAGTGTTCTGCAAGATCAAAGGAGAAAATAATTCCCAAAGCAGTGTTCTGGGATGCTGAATGTCATCAAACATCAAGTGAAATTGTATCGAGTTTCCTTTTTTTCATTGTCTCTTACCTTCTGCCTCTTTAGACATGTAGTTCATCTTTATTTTCATCTAGTGGTAAAATATTTTCTAATAGCATCAGTGAAATCCCGTTCAAAGTCAATGGCCAGCTTTTTAGACATAAGACAAATGAGATTTCTGTTTGGCACAAAGTGACTGCCAGCAAATCTTTTAATATATTTCTTTCTCTCTCAACCATTGATGGGTGTCTGAGAGTTTCAAACTCCCTCAACACTAAACCGATTAGTTAGATGGATAAAATCCTCAGAAAGGGAGGAGTTGTCTAAGATGTAGCTGTTTACGCTTCGGTGGCAGGGGTGGGCAGGATGCAGCCCCAGGTGTCTACATTCAGGCTGTAACACGAATGATGCCCTCTCCCCCTGGTCGATCAAGCTCTTTCTACAGAATCAGTCTCAGGTGATTAAATACCGTTCTCTAGACAGGAGCTGAGAAGGAAATAAAACAGAAATGTTGATGAGCCAAGGTGAATGCTGCTCCCAAGGCTATCAGTAATTCTACAGAGCTCAGAGTCAGAGCAGGATGAGGCTGCAGATGGTTCTCTAGACAGGAGCTGAGAAGGAAATAAAACAGAAATGTTGATGAGCCAAGGTGAATGCCGCTCCCAAGGCTATCAGTAATTCTACAGAGCTCAGAGTCAGAGCAGGATGAGGCTGCAGATGAGACTTGCAGAGAGAGACAGGGGATGGCAGTGGTTCTGAGAAGGACAGGGATGTCTGATTTTCTGGCTTCTTGGTGATTGCATCATGCATAAGATTTCCAGAGCTGGCATGTGGCTCCAGGATGCTGGGGGCTCAGTTTCCTTCTGTCTTTTTGCTCTGCTATTCTCAGTACACAACTTGCACCTTGCAGCGTCAGATGGTAGTCGGGTAGTAGACAAAGGTTGCTTCACTTACCGCTCTTTACCAACAGTGCTAATAGGTTTCTAGTAACATGGTCTGAGGTGGGACTCTGGGGTCAGGGACAGTCCAAAATTTAGCAATTTCTTTCTGCTTTAGGAATCACTTTTTCACCCCATTGTTTTGATTTTTTAAGCGAAGTTTCCAAGTAGAAGAGGCAATATTTGCCAAGTGCTATAATTTAAACTGATTGGGTTCTGGACATGGAGGCCTTTTTTACTCTCACAGCAATTAAAAAAAAATAATAGTAGTGCCATGTTTTAGCCCTAACTTACGAGTTCCTCATTTACTGCAATAATAACCCCCTGAGACAGAGATTGTTAGCCTCTTGCAAATGGGGACATGGAAGCTCGGAGAGAAGTGGCTTGCCCCGAGGTCACACAGCTGGTAAGTGGCAGAGTCTAGGGTTTTCTCTTCCCACCACACCCATCGCCATAACTCTCAGGGATGAGCAGTCACTTCAGATGAACGTTACGGCTCCTATGACCAGCAGTCCTCCAGGCTCACTGTGACCAGCCACTTTGCTCAGCTTCCCGCAGGTGTGCGGTGACATTCTCCAGAAGTTGCTTCCTCCTCTCTCCAGTGCATCCAGAACTATACAAACAGCTGGATTTCCTTATCATCACTTTAGAAGGGATAAAAATTTCCTTCTACATGACATGAAGCTGCAGCCTTTATTCCTAAGGAACGAAATCTGGAGTGTTCTGTTTTGGTGAGAGGAAGACATTCTTAGAAACAGAAGACAGTGAATAAAAGCAAGGACGCGAAGGAGAGCTGACGGGGAGGTTCAGGGGGGACTGGGCGTCAGGCCCACTTTCCTCTGACCCCAGCAAGGGCGTGCTTGCCCTTCTTCCTCCCTTCTCTAGCTCTAGCAGCTCTGCCTTCCTTCTCCTCAGGAGAAAGCAAGGACCACTAACTTTTCAGTCAGACTGACCTTGGTTCAAATCCCAGCTCAGGTGGAAACTCCTGAAGAAGCTCTTTAACTTCTCTGAACCTCAGTTTCCTCATCTAGAAAGTGGGTATAATAAAGTTACCGTCTTCTCTGGGTCCTGGCGAAGTGGGGAGGGGGGCTAATGAGATAATGCAATGTTTCTCTGGGTCCTGGCGAGGTGGGGAGGGGGGCTAATGAGATAATGCAATGTTTCTCTGAGTGTCACATGCATCCACAGGTGGTCGGTTGCCAGATGATTTTCTGGTGATACAGACATTTGTAGTGTAATGATGATACCACCTCTATGTAACTAGCACACCAAACCCATCACTTCACAGGTCTCACTGCTTACAAGACTAAGTAAAAGGAAAATGCAATCCAAATTAAGGACTATTTTCATCAAACGTTAAACGTGTGATAGAGATGGCAAAAAGTGAACTAGAGGATGGCTACCATCCGGGAGCCCTCTATGAAATATGCTCAGCCTCCTCTGCTCTGTGAGGTGATTCCGTTTTGGTCAAAGTCTTCCCCCCTGGCTGAAGGGGTGACAAAAGGAGACAAAGCAAACCAGGGAGACCCGGGCTGCACCTGGACGGGAAGGCTGGGCTGCACTGGGACTGAAGGCGACCGTCCTCCGAACAGCCCCTGGAATTTCACCTCCCGCTGCTGCCCCCTCGTGGTCACGGGCTGCACCCGGCGTGGCGAGAACAAGTCAGGGCAGAGCCACCGCGATTCAGCACCCCTGCCACCCTTTCTGGCCTCTCTCTCACCTCGTTGCTGCCCTGCTCAGGCACTTCTCCTATGTCAGTCCCACCCAGCCTTGGTCCACCCCTCCCCCGCCCCCCAAGTGTCACTTCCTCCTGCAGACTAGTCATAACTCCTCCCCCAGACTCCTCACAAATCAGCAGAGGATGAGCAACCCATGAGCTTAGCTTTCCCAGGGGGCATTTTTAAAAAAGAGGAACTGATTTCTTTTTATTTTTTGTTTTAGTGACTGGCTGGTAAGGGGGATCTGAACCCTTGACCTTGGCGTTACTCAAGTGAACTAACCAGCCAGCCCCTAGGAACTGATTGAACAAACCAAATGAACTCAAATCAGCAGGAAGTGAACTGGCTATATTTTTGTGATGAGTTTCTTTCCTTTGCTCCCAGCTTTCTCTTCAGAACACTTGTAGTGTTCTCATTAAGTAGGCATCTAGGTCCCACCCAGAAATGAAATCCTTCTATTTCTTTCCCAGCAATTCTGCAAGAAATTTTCAAAATAGTTGCACTTTCCATGTGAATAGAGTGACATTATTCCTCTTGAAAACCCCAAATAACAGTGGTTTTTAAAAAGATAAAAAATGTATTTCTTTCCCATCTTAGTTGAGGCAACCCAAGCTGGTTTGGTGGCACTCTGATCACCAGGTTCTTTCTATCTAGGTCCACCCTTTTCCACACATGGCTTCTACCTTGCGTCCCAAGATGGCACTGCAGCTTTTCCCTGGATCAGCGTTCCAGTCACTGGTCAGGAGGAAAGGGCCAGAGGAGGGTACACTTCAGTCCTTTAAAGCACTTACCACTCTCCCTTACTTCCCACTGACTAGGAAATGTGAATTGTTTTTTCCAAGCAGCCATGTGCCCCACTAACATTTGACATGTTATTACTGAAGAACAGCAGACTGGATTTTGGAAGCATCAGCATCTCCTTTACAAGCCTATTGCTGGGGTTGTGAGAAATGTTCAGATCCAAGTAGGATTAGATTCCGGGACTAAAAAGAGGCTCTAGCATGTTTCTCCTGCCGTCATGGAAATGCCACTGGAGCAAGAGACAATGCTTCAGACCCACAGCCAGCACACTGAGATTCTGATTTTGGCTTTGCCACTAGCCACTTTCATGGCCTTGAGAGAGATTCCTAACATTCCAGGGCCTCAGTTTCTCTAAAATGAGCTTACTTAATTTGATCTCCAGGATTCCTTCCTGCTCTAACATTAGGACTCTACATAATACTATCTTGGCATCTATAACGCAGAAGGTAAATAGAAAATGAATGTATCTTTTTTCCTTTCCATCTCGAAGGGTAAATGCTGTGGATAATTAAGAACAGATAATTAAGAATATATTGCTAACCTCCAGTTACACTTTTAACCTTGCCGTCCTTCAGCAGAACTCCTTCCTGCACGAACTGACTAGACATAGAGTCTGGTCAGGAGATCCACTTTATTTTCCCATTGCTCTTTGAAAGCAGAGGTTCTGACACGATCAACAAAAACCTCGTGGTTGCGAAGTCTCTGCTTACATCCAGTGGTAGTGGCTGCAATCGCCCATCTCAAACCGCCAGGACAGGAAGTGTATACAGCCAATTGAAAGAGAAGATATCTGCTGTGAGCATGTCTAATCTCAAGGAAGTGGGGATCCCATGTGCACCTGGATTAGCCACGAACCGAAGGGGCCCTTTTAGAGTTCCTTTTAGTTGCTAAGACACGCTATGTTTGAAAAAACACCTCCCACTCCCACCCAAAGAAGGACAAACATAACCTCCCATTGCTCAACTTCCTTACAAATAGCCAAAGAGCCCTAGCATCTGGGCCTTCATAAATGGCTAATCTGCAAACAAAAAAAAGCCACCCTGTCTGCTTCTTGAGGCCAGAGAGTGAACCTGTTTGCTAGTTGGTCACCATGGCTATGAGAAAATACTTCTCTAGCTCTATGTCACATAGTGGATAAGCTGGATGGCAGGAGGAAGGGGACAAATAAGACATCCCAGTAAGAAATGGGACACCAGAAAGCACACATGTTGAGCCCTCAGTCCCAGGGTGAGCCTTGCTTCTGATATGGGAGAGGCTCCCCAGAGACCACCCGTCTGATGAGGGGTACAGGTACCTCCAGGTGCAGCATCTGGGGTACTATCTTCCTTCTTATGAGGATGACTACTCAGGGTCAGGAAGACATGAATCAAAGAGAAAGGGATCCAGAAATTTCTGGAGCAAGGCAAAGTTTTATCTTGAGCTCTGGTTTGAAAAAAAAAACCCCAAAACTGGCGACTACAAAACGAATTGCTAAGTGAGAGCAATTTCTTTCCTGGGCTGCGATGAATCAAAGAGAAAGGGATCCAGAAATTTCTGGAGCAAGGCAAAGTTTTATCTTGAGCTCTGGTTTGAAAAAAAACCCCCCAAAACTGGCGACTACAAAACGAATTGCTAAGTGAGAGCAATTTCTTTCCTGGGCTGCGCAGCATTTGGCCTCCTCCTGCCTGCCCGGTGGCCCCATGTTCCACCTCAGCTTGGATGGCTGCCCGCTTTGGCATGAGTCCCTCGGCATGCCTCTTTAGTTAATGCTGCACAGCTCATACTGACAGTTGATGTTTATTGAATGCTCACTATGTGCCAGAGACTGTTCTGACATGTATTTTCTAATTTAATCCCACAACTACTATTATCCCCACTTTACAGATAAAGTGACTGAAGCACAAAGAGTTGCAGTAACTTGCTCCAGGCCACAGAGACAGTTCATGGCATAGCCAGGACTCTAGCCCATGCTTCTAACCATGCTGTCTCTTCATTCAGGAAGTATTTATTGAGCAGCTACTGTGTGCAGGTACTGTGCTTGGTGCTGTTTACGATCTTGGTTTTGACACCTACTATTCCTGCTCTGACTGACTAGGGCAGAGGTGGCAACTTGGAGACCAGCTGGGTAGCTCCAGTTTCAACTCTGGACACGTCTGGCCAGAATGTGGGGCTGGCATTCATCTGGGCTGCACCACTGCTGGTTGTTTATGCTGCTACCTGTTCTGCTGGGTCGATACACATCATACCAGTTAATTACTGTTACTGTTACTCTTGCCAGTGTAGTGTTTTCAAATAATGAATTTGAATGCCTTAAGCTGGTCATGACAGCACTAGCTCCCACAGTCCCCACTACTTGCTGTTGTCTTATTATTTGTCTTTCCACTCATTGTTGGCTAGTTTTGAATTCATGACTCTTGCCCCATCTCTTCATCAGCCTAAGCCAGGTCCTGGACTGGCTCCTCAGCTTCCCAATGCCTCGGCCTGGAAGAAGTCAGGACAGGCCTGGTGGGGACATAGAGAGCCTGGTGGGGGGTAGGATCAGGTGGGTGGAGAGTCAATCCTACCTGAGCTGGAGTAATATATTCAAAGATGTATAAATATTGTGAAATGCTGTCAATATGTCAATGGGTACGGTGTATGTTGGTAAGTTCATTCATTCCTTCAAACAAGAAGTTGGAGGGGAGGGGAAACGGAAAGTGTATAAATGAGAAATTCTCACTGAATAGAGGAAGTGCTGCTTCTACGACCAGAGGCCCCTCGTCTGCCTGGGGATCTTCTTTTCCTCCTAGTCTAGCTCACTTTTTACTTCCTTCGAAACTCCCAGGAGGGTTATATCTTCCTTTCACAGCAGAACGACTTACTGTATCTTATTTTAATGACAGCTCTCAACACTTATTGAGCGTTTACTCTGTGTCAGACACTGGTTTAAATATTTTACCTGTATGAACTCATTTAATTTTTTGTTACAGCAATGCTATGAGGTGGATGTGCCATAATTATCCCCAGATTACAGATGGGGAAAACTGAGGCACAGCCATGTTAGGTAACTTGCCAAAGTCACACAGCAATAAAGTGGATTTCTGTCCAGCCAGTCTGGTTCAGGAGTCTGTGCTCTTAACCACTCTGCCTCTCTTTGCTGTATCTGTTTAGACATCAGTCTCCCCAGCTAGCCTGCGTGCTTGCCGGGCTCTGTCTTGCTTGTCTTCCAAGGGCCAGGCACTGTGCATTGGGTCTCATACTCAATGCACAGTGCCTGGCCCTTGGGAGACTTCAGTAATTGAGCCAGTGCATACACAAGCTCTGTGTTGTCTCTAGCAGAGACCTTTTAATTGAGAGATTTTCCGGATGAATCCTTTCTCATATCCTAAGAGTGTCCGGGGCAGCACACTATTTCTTCGAGAAAGTTCTCGGAAACCAGGGCTAGATATGGGCCCTTTGTTTGGAGAGATGGCAAGGCTGGAAGCTTTAGACCACAGGAGTTACATGATCAGATTTTAAAGCAAGGACTCGGGAGCCAGTGTGAAGGGGCTACTATTGGCCAAATCTGGCACATTTTGGGCACCAAAATAATCAAGGACAGAAATGTATTATGAGCTATTGAGAAAAATAGGAATCCATATGTGTATACCAATAAATAGATAAAGGGGAAGGAAAGGCTCTCGGTTACAGTGGAATGTCTAGTGCTTATTGGTAAATGTGCAGGGTTAGCTGGAGTTGGAAAATCACCATTTGCAACCATCTGGGTAAAAATTGGCTCAGGCAAGAATCATCAATGGTTGTTAAATCTAAATGGAAATTTTGATGAGGAGCAGGATATTCGCATGGTCTTAAAGTGCCTACTCACAGATTACTTATTGGTTGCCAGGGAAAAAATAGTAACTATACAGTGGAGAAGCCAAACCACACCTTGACTGAGTGATCAAAATTTATGCTGCCAATAAGGGGCAGATGGACCTTGTGTGCCTCCAGATGTGATACCCCCAAAAGGACACAGTATCACTCATATAATGTTCTGTCCAGGAATGCATACCCTGGATTTAATGATGAGGAAACATCAAAAAAACCCCAAATGAGAAAATTGTATTTAGGGCCGGCCCAGTGGCGCACTGCTACAGTGCACCGCTTGGGAGCGCAGCGGCGCTCCTGCTGAGGGTTCGGATCCCACATACGGACCGGCCGCTCACTGGCTGAGCAAGGTGCAGGCGCAACACCGAGGGTTGCGATCCGTTGCCGGTCACGAAAAAAAGACAAAAAAGGAAAAAAAAAAAAAAAAAGAAAATTGTATTTAAAAACAAAGGAGAGGGAACTCGATTCTCCAAAAATGTCAGTATCATAAAAGACAAAGAAAGACTGCGTAAAATGTTCCAGACTAAAAAAGATAAAGAGTCACAACAACTAAATACGGTACCTGACCCCGATCTTGACTGGATTCTGTATTAAAAGAAATAAAATGACAGTTATTGGGTCAATTGGAAAACCAGGAAAACAAATGGTAGGTAAGATAAAATTATTCTATCAATATTATATTTACTGAGGTTGGTAACTATACTATGGTTATGTAAGAGAACATTCTGATTCTTGGGAAATATACACTGAAGTGTTTAGATAGATAGAAAGATAACAGATAAGCAAAATGCTAACTATAGGTGGATATGGGGCAAGAAATAGTGTATTATTTGTACTATTCCTATTCTTGCAACTTTTCTGTAAGTTTGACATTTTTCCAAATAGAGATTTAAAGAAGAATACAAGGTTTAAAGGGTTTGCACATGCTGCTGTGATGCAGAGATTGTGGAGAGGAAAAGGCAGACGCCAGGCACATTTTCAGGGTGTCATTGCAACAATTGTAGGTGAGAGAAGACTGTGGCTTAAACCAGATGGGAAAAGGGACAGGAAGTATTCAGGTTCTGGATATGTCTTGAAGGTAGAGCTAATGGGATGTGCTGATGAATTCCATGTGGCGTTCAGAAAGGAAAGGAGGCAAGGGAGAGCCACAGGGTTTCTGGCCTGAGCACCTGGGAGGCTGGAGTTGTCAGTAACTGGGATGGAGAAGAGGTGGGAGGAGCAGGTGTGAAGTGGAAGCTGGAGAGTCTGGTTTTAGACATGAGCCTAGTTAAGTGGATTCATGGAATATGTTATCTAAATTAAAGTAAGCTGCAGCTCATAAATGAATAATTAGCTTTAAAATATTTCTACAAAGTAACTACGAATCAAAGATAAACTTAGTAATGCAAGCACAGGTGAATTTCCAAAATATTGCGGTTTTGGTGGGCAGGACTCTAAGAGCGGTCAGCAATTCTTCCATTTGGACCTACATACATCTGTGAGGAGTCTCTTCCTGCAAGGATAACCCTTAAAATCAACAATTGAAGTATGCTAAATTTAGAGTCAGATCCCAGAATAACTGTACTACAAGATGTTAAAACAATATTTTAAAATATAATGAGCATATTCAATCATATTTCTCTTATCAAAAACAGCAAAATTATTTTATTATATTTTAGATAATTTATTATTATAGAAGTAAATAATTTTAATATGTTATTTATTTCATCTTTAATTCAACACATTAAGAGGTTCATTTTTGTGCATTTCTATTATGTAAATAATGATATATACATAAAGTAACATATGTATATAATTTATAAATAAACAAATATGCATAAATGGGGATGTATGCTCAAAATTTTAATAAGTAAGGACAGAGATCAGAAAAGTTTGGAGACCTCTGGGTTAGATCATAATACTAATTTCAGCCAGGTAAGGTGTAAAACCTTTGCCAAAATCTGTTCTTTCTCCCAGCAAACATATGGTGTGGATGGGATAGCACAGATTTGGACCCACTTCTGGGAACCCAACTCACTGAATATGTATTTACTGCATTGAAAGGTTCTGTCCAAGGCAAGTAAGTGATAGTATATTATCTAGTGGAATACTTTGCAACTTCTAAAAAGAATGGATCAATTTAGATTGATATAAGATGTTTAAGATACAGTAAGTGAAAAAAGCAAGTGGTAAAACAATATATATAGTGTCAAATAAACAACCAATATATACATGCTGCTATATTCATAGAATATTTTTGGTAGTGGTTGTCACCTCTAGGGAGGGATACTATAGAGAAGGGAGAGGGAAATTTACTTTTGAATGTACTATTTAAATTTTTAAAGAAAATCATAAACATGTTCAATATTTTTTACATGGTTTAAAAATGATCAGGTTCCTTGAGACTCCTTTTATGATTTCATCCTGAAGAACTAGAGATGTAATATATTTTGTACTACGATGATCATGACAGCATTTATAATGGTGAAAGACTGGAAATAACGTAAATGTCTAGCATTCAGAGAATGGTTAAATAAATAATAGAAAATGGATCATAACGTATGCAACCTTTAAAAAATCAAGTTACTGAAAATTTTTGCCAGGTGGGGAAATACGGACAACATGCTAAGTAAATTCAGTATTAATCTCAACATAAAATCAGTATTAATCTCAAAGATGTTAAAAATGCATAGGAAAGAAAAAAGCCTGGGAGAAAATATCTTCAAATGACACAGTGGTTACCTCTCATAGTGAGATTATGGGAGATTTTCTTCTTTTTTTGGCCTTTCTATTTTCATATTCTTTTCATTTTTTCTGTAATGAGCATGCATTATTTTGTAATGTGAAAGAAAAAGAAAGTAAAATACTGAGAAAACCATGACGTGCATTCCTAGTATGAGTCAGGAGCTGAATTTTCATGTTTAAATTAGTTTCAGAAACACAGGAGTGGTTTCTAGGCAACCTGCTTGGGAAATCATGTTCATTTCCATTGTCGCTGGAGTGTACGTGAGTGTCTCAAAGAAATTGTAAGAGATGAACCCTTGCAAAAGCAGACTCCTGTTAAAGAAATACAAGCTTTACCACCCAGTTTTGGTCATGGGGACTTGAGCTGTTATGACCCCAGAGGCATCTAAGGGCCTGAGTTTTTATATTTTTATTATTTTTTAATATCTTGGCAAATGAGTGATAGGTTTTAATGAGGATTGCCATAGGTACGCACAGTACGATACACATTCAAGCCCCTGCATACAGTGTAAGAAACTGAGGGGGGAGGGGAGATCCAAAACTAAAGACCCCCACTTGATGGCTTGGCTGAGAACCCAGGGCTGTGAATTCAAACAGTTGCAAGGCTTTGCAAGATGGATTGCAGCTCAAGATGTGGAAAGATTGCCTCATCATCATGTGAGCCATTTACTATCATTATAGACAATCCTGCTGAGCCGAAGGGCTTTTAATCAGGAGCAAACACTGAAAAATGGGATTAGGGCTGAGAAATCCTTGGCCCAGCCTGATGGGCTGTGGAGGATGGGCTGCATGAAGAATGATTTTTAGGCTCAAAGGAGGTATTTTTGTAGTGAATTGAATTATGTCCCCCCAAAACTCATTGAAGTTTGAATAGTGTTCCCCAAATTTTTTGTATTAGAAACTTAGCCCCCACTGTGACTGTTAAGAGAGTGGGAAATCCTATTATGGTAAAGGAAAGGTGGAGCTTTGAGGAGGTGATTGGATTGTAGGACCGTGCAGTAGTGAATGGATTAAAAATGGTGGTCAGGGGTGTGGTTCTGAGGGCTTTAAAAAGCGTGAATGGGAAGCGCTCTCTCTCTCTGCTCTCTCTGCTTCCACCATCTTGCAGTGTGAGACCCCTCGGTCACTGTCATCACCACCACCAAATGGACTTTGGACTTCCGAGCCTCAGAAACTGTAAGCAATAAATTTCATTTTCTTTATAAATCACCCAGTCTCAGGTATTCTGTTGTAGCAACACAAAAACGTACTAATACAGTGCTCTTCACTAAGGGTTTGTAGAAGGTGCAGAAGGTGTTGTTCTCAGCCCACTGTGTGTGTTTTGTTGATTTTTGACTACGTTTTTCAGCAAGAAGGAAAGGCATTTTTCTTCATAAATGGGGTCAGAGCTCGGCTTCCCGCTCCCAGGCCCCCTAGTGGTTATCTTTTGCAATTAAAAAAATTAAGTGACTTGGAGTAAACAGCGGGCACTTTGGGTAATGTTAGCAGTTGACTAGAGTTTGCTGCCTTGCCCTTGGCTCCCCCAGACTTTATCAAAGCTCAAGGGAGAGGCTGAAAATCAGGAGCTCTGGCCTCAGGAGGGACAGATCCATTTCCTCACAGAAGGTGGGACAGGAGGGCAGGAACTTTCTGAGGTGGATGGTGAAGAGCTTATCCTGTCTCCAGAGCTCTAACCAACATCCCACGTTTCACTTATGCACTGGGTCTGACCGCCCCTCTTTTACAATGACAGACACCTGGAGGATAAAAGAAGAGGGGGTCTAACACCGATAGCCCTTCCTCACGTGGCAGCTCTTTAGGGCAGTTCCTCTCTCTCCATCTTTGTGCTCCATGGCTTAGTACAAACCAACTCCACAAATGTTTGTGGTCTTGAATGACACATGAAGCCCATGGGGTAGACAAGATTAATTTCACTTATGCACTGGGTCTGACCGCCCCTCTTTTACAATGACAGACACCTGGAGGATAAAAGAAGAGGGGGTCTAACACCAATAGCCCTTCCTCACGTGGCAGCTCTTTAGGGCAGTTCCTCTCTCTCCATCTTTGTGCTCCATGGCTTAGTACAAGCCAACTCCACAAATGTTTGTGGTCTTGAATGACACATGAAGCCCATGGGGTAGACAAGATTATTCCTGTTTCACCAAAACAGGATGAGAAAACTGAAGTGGAGAGAGGATAAAAAAAAATGCCTGAGATCTCTAGCTAATAAATGGCAAACCAGGAACTCAGATCCCAAATTCCAAAGGATGTGCCCTTTTCTTTCTACCAAGATGCTCCCCTCACCCCCCTGCCACGCCCTCCATCTTGCTGGTCCAGCCTGTCAGGTGACAGCCTCACCGTCTCGCCTCCTTTTGGCCAGTCCACTCTGGGGGGCCCAACATCATCTCTGTTCTCCAAACCTCTCCTTTGGCAGTGAGTCACCCCTTTCAGGCATACTCTTCTTGCATTACTTATTCAGCTCTTTTATTGTTATTCAAGCTTCCTTAGAAGTTTGTCTTCTTCCTCCAAATAGTCCAAAGGCATCTTAAAGAAAGGTATTAGTCTGTTGTGTTGCTTATAACACAAATACCTGAAACTGGGTAATTTATAAGAAAACAAAATTTATTGGTTACAGTTTCAGAGGCTGGGAAGTTCAAAGTGCAGGGAACACATTTGGTGAAGGCCTTGTTGGTGGTGACAGTGACGCAGGGGTCTCACATGGTAGAGTGGTGGAGCAGAGAGAGAGAGAGAGAGAGAGTAATCTCATGTGCTCTCCTTTTAAAGCCACCAGAACTTATTCCAAGAAAGGATCAATCCATCCGTGAGGGTGCAGTCCTCACAAACCAATCACCTATTCATGACCCCACCTTTCAACTACCGTAAGAGGATTTCCCACCCTCCATAGTTACATTGGGAATTAAGTTTTGGGGGGACATTCAACCCAAGGCAGAGACCACGTATTAATTCTTTTGTAAACTCTACCCAGTCAGTAAATATTTGAGTTTGAGTGAATTTAGCAGCAAGGTGCTGATCAGAACCTACCTCCCAGTGCCTGTTTGTGCTGGGAAACTAGGAAACAGTTTTAATTGTTACCTAAAAACACTTGTTCTCATCAAAACATGTGCCACCCACCCCACCAGCTGAGGGGCTTGCAACCTAAAATAAATGAAATACAGGTCTCTTTTTTCTAGGAGCTTAGAATCTTGAGCACATGCTCAGCTTGGCTGTTTCAACACTGGGTTTGGGTCAGAGGTGGAATCTAACTTTGCTTAGCTCCTTCCATTCTGTGTGGAACCTGTCAGCCCCCGGGCCAAACACAACACGCCCCTGCAGAAACAGGGATCCGCGCTGACAAGCCAGGACATCGATAGGCCTGGAGACAAGTAGCTAGCCCCTCTGCCAGTGCATTTGCACTGGGTTGTTTCATCTTCCTCTTAAGGCTGCCCTCTAGGGGGCCATGCTTGGCACAGGTATGCACATAACAAAGTTAAGACCCAAAGCTGCCACTGTCCTTTCATGGTGGATGCCAGGCAGTGCTGCTGCCCAGGGAGGCTGACCAACACTGCTGGGGAGCTGTGGCGTGGGAGGAGGTCGACTGGCACTCGGGAGACCCCTGCAGGCCTGGCTCTTGCCACTACAGCCATGTTTCATGAGCATTTATTGGGCCCCTCTTGTATGCCCGGCACTGGGGATGCTGAGACAAATAGAGTATTTGAGAGGTGCTCCTTCTGGTTGGAGAGATAAGCACGCAAGCAATTAAACAGAAGGTAGGCATTATAGTAGAAAGATGAGCCAGAAACCTCAAGAACACAGAGGAGGAAGGACAGAATTCTGCCCGGAGAGGTCAGAAAAGTCTTCTCAAAATGAGTGATTCTCAAAATGAGTCTTGAAAGGGGAGACATCGTTGGGCAAGGAGGGGACGAGTATTCCAGGCTGAGGGGCAACGTGTAAGCCACACGGTGGTGCGAGAGAGCGCAGCCAACCCGCCTTGTAATTAATGCCACATGGGGGTGGCAGGACCTGAACCTGGTAAGGAAGGCAGAGTTGAGAGTAGGAAGGGCCTCGTATGCCGTGTTTTAGAGTGGGGGCTTCATCTCACGGATGATGGGAGAACATGGAAGGATTTCAAATGGAGAGAGGGGTGTAACGTGGTCAGATTTCCAAAGATCTGTGTAATGACAATGTGAAGGAGGGATTAGAGGAGGAAGAGACTGTAGGTAGAGAGACCAGCCCTGAGGGGATTTTTAGCGGTCCAGGACACACTACCTTGTAGGGTGTCAGGGGTAATGAGAGGGGTGTAGTGGGTTTAGCAGAAGTCATGTATGGAGCCTGTGACAGATGGGCTGTGGTGCCATGTGAGGGAGTCCAGGACAACTCCCAGATTTTGGTATGGGGGCCTGGGGAATGGTGGCTCCGTCCACCCAAATCAGGAGCACATGGTCTGAGAAGTGGTGGTGGTGGTGGTGGTGAGGTGGCATTAAATCGTGGCCATGCCTAAGGTGCCTGTGGCACATCCAAGTAGAGCTATCTAGTAAGTGGTTGTTACGTGGGAGTCTTAGCTCAAAGAAGACACTGGTTTCCGATGGAGAAAGTCTGGATCAGGCTTCTCTCTCCACAGACTTCAATAAACATTGTTTTGAGTAGCTGATTAATGATTACAGGGCACTGGGAAAACAGAATGATGTTGCAATGTAAATGTGGATGCTCCTACAGAAATGGAGTGATGGTTGCAGAAAAGCTCAGCTAAATAACACTAATTTTTCAGCTATAAATAAACCTGCTACTGCAGTCAGGGTTTTCAATTACACGGGGAAAAGAAAAGCAGCCATGGAAACGAAGAAAAGGCTATAGAGAGGGCATACTGTGCCAGCAGAGCAAACATTAGCAAGTTCAGCCAAAATGGATAGGGCAGTGATCTGATCTGGGGGAAAAGAGATGTGAGTCTAACGTCCTGGGTTCAAGAATGAGCTGGATGTTCGTAATAGATTATCAGACATGTAGTGGATGTTTTCTATTTACTTTTAGAGATACTGTTTTAAGCTCTTTACGTGTATTACCTCATTGAATCCTCAGAACAACCTCATGGTAGGTCCTTTATTATGCCTCCTTTAGAGATGAGCAAACTGAACACAGAGAGTTTAAATGACTTACCCCAGGTCACTCAGCTCAAAAGTGGCAGTTCCAAGATTTGAACCCAGATAGTCCAAGCTCAGAATCCTTTCAGGGGTTCTTAATGACTATGCTATGCTGCCTCTCTGCCTTAGTCTCTTTTCTGTTGCTATAACTGAATACCAGAGACTGGGTTATTTATAAAGAAAATTTATTTCTTATGGTTCTGGAGGCTGGGAAGTCTAAGGTTGAGGGGCCACATCTGGTGAACGCCTTCTCGCTGATGGAGACTTTCTGCAGGGTTCCAAGGTGGCACATGGTATCACATGCTGAGAGGGCTTGGAGAGACAGCCAGACTGGCTTTTATAACAGACCCACTCTCCTGACACCTAACTTTTTCCTTTGATGACCCATTAATCCATCAATCCATGAATGAGGAATCTGCCCTCAAGACCTAATCACCTCCCAAGGGCTCCCTCTCAATGCTGCAGCACTGAGGACCAAGTTTCCAGCACATGAACTTTGGGGGGACACAGTCAAACCATAGCACTGTCAATGGGAAAAAATTAAGAAATATCACTTTACAGGGCTTTTGTTTTCTCATAGGTTTGTGGATATTGTAAAGGGCAAGTGGCATAATTTATAGTAAGCCCTAAATTATAGGTGTATATTTTCATTGTCTTCTCTCATGATTGGTACTTCAAGGAAGCAGTGTTTAAAGATTTGTCCCAAATCTTCTTTTCAGGGAAAACTCTGGGAGTGCCTGTAACTCTGTGACTTTGTGTTTGCAGAGCACTGCAGATGACCTGAGCAGCATTGTAATTCAGCATCAGAGATCACTGTTTATTGAATTCAGCATAATAATGATCATGGACTCACAAATGAGAGACTTTGGTTCCGTCCCAGCCCTGCAACTTGGATGTGCTCCTTAAACTCTCCAAGTCTGCTTCCCGTAAATGGTATAATGCTAGAAACTTCACAGGAGTGTAAAGATTATGTTGGTGAACTGTCTCCACTGTCACAGAATTAACAATTCAGGATAAGAGAGTCATTAAGCACACAGACTGACAAACAGGCATGCAAAGATTAGGGAAAGTGCATTCTAGAAAAAAAACCGCAGAAGTCTTACAGTGGCTGGGAACTTGATGTGTTGATATGCTGCATGGTCAACAAGACTGTCTCGGGGCCGGCCCGGTGGCGCACTGGATAGTGCACCGCTTGGGAAGTGCGGCGGCGCTCCCGCCCGAGGGTTCGGATCCCACATACAGACCGGTTCCCGCCCACCTGCTTGGCGAGGCCCCTGAACGATTACAG